>NC_044510.1:300000-375000 GCF_902362185.1 Chanos chanos
CCTGGCGAGGTCATCTGAGACACTTCATCAGCACTTCAGTCTGCACCAGCTGCAGGCCCAAATCCATTAACCGACCGGATGACAGAGGGGCAATATCGAGTTTAATTGAGCGTTAATTAAAACGGTGAGATCTCGAACAAGAGAGGGCAGTGTGTGACTGTGCTCTCATTTCGGTGGAATCTGAGCAGGTTGTGTAATTTTGGATAACAATACACACATGCTTGTGTTTTACTAGTTTCATTATTGTTTTGCCAACTTCAGATCCAGGAGCGTGCTGGTCTATGTATGAAATTTGTAGCTGATTAAAAAGCTATACTTACTGTCCCCAATTTAGAGATCTTAGTGTGCATTTGATCTGATTCTGGCTTTCCACGTCCTAGTGAAATATACAAACACAAACAGACTGTCTCCCCCTCATACCAGGCCTCTGTGAGAGTGGACTGCTCTCAGTGTAACAGCTCTTTTTTGTAAATCTGTCTGATTTAATTTCCGTCGGTTTTCCAGATGGTTTGGGCTTTAAAAGGGCTGATGGTGAGAATTTATTGCACACAGTGTGTTCCTGACCCAGACTCTGGCTGGGTTTTGTGCAGAGTGTCACTGAAACCTCTGGACCAGTGGGACCGTCTGTGTTGCATGTAGTCTCTGCTCCAACGCTGATTTATTGTCAAATGTTGGCAAAACTGTTGGTAGATGTGGAAAGACTACACTCCTAATCCTCACTGTCTCTAGTATTTGGGTTTGATTCTGTACCGGCATCTCTCTATCTCTTTCCCACTGGGAACATATTTCATTTAAATGAGCCAAGAAGAGGATCAAAGACAGAGAATATAGTGGCAAAATAACAAGCACTTCAACTCACTCAAGACCAGTTTTCCTCCTATTTGATTCATCTCCATTACAATGATCCAGTCAATGAAGCTTCTGTTACACTGATATGACGCCAGTTTCTTTCCCACCAGGTGGAGTCAAAAGAGGTAACCAATTAACTCTGACTCACTGACTATTAATGTTCAAAGGAGACCAGCAAAATTCTACAATGAGCATTTAATTTGCCTTCGGTGAACAAACATCCCGACAGGCCATTTTTCCACTGACTAATGAAAAGGAAAACAGCCGTCACTGATGAATACAGTGCAGTTTGCTCTTCAGATATAGCATCAGACAGGACCTTAGCCGTAGTTCATTAATCACTTTTCAGTGTTGCATCACAGTACCCACATTTGACAAGAGACAAGGAAGTAAGAAACTGGGCCGCCATTCAGATGTGCAGAATATTCCTATACACTAAGCACCAGCATTAGCATATGCTAATCAATAACATGACCAGGAATTCGAGCATTACAAATACTCTCACCCAATCACAAAACATATTACTGGTTTTGAACAAGAAACAAATAATAAAATAAAATAAAATAATTCTACACCACCCTGGAGGAAAGGTGAGGGTGGTGCAGAGGTGACACTGTGGTGGAGGAAAGGTGAGGGTGGTGCAGAGGTGACACTGTGGTGGAGGAAAGGTGAGGGTGGTGCAGAGGTGACACTGTGGTGGAGGAAAGGTGAGGGTGGTGCAGAGGTGACACTGTGGTGGAGGAAAGGTGAGGGTGGTGCAGAGGTGACACTGTGGTGGAGGAAAGGTGAGGGTGGTGCAGAGGTGACACTGTGGTTGAGTAAAGGTGGGGGTGGTGCAGAGGTGACACTGTGGTAGAGTAAAGGTGGGGGTGGTGCAGAGGTGACACTGTGGTAGAGTAAAGGTGGGGGTGGTGCAGAGGTGACACTGTGGTGGAGGAAAGGTGGGGGTGGTGCAGAGGTGACACTGTGGTGGAGTAAAGGTGGGGGTGGTGCAGAGGTGACACTGTGGTGGAGGAAAGGTGGGGGTGGTGCAGAGGTGACACTGTGGTGGAGTAAAGGTGGGGGTGGTGCAGAGGTGACACTGTGGTGGAGGAAAGGTGAGGGTGGTGCAGAGGTGACACTGTGGTGGAGTAAAGGTGAGGGTGGTGCAGAGGTGACACTGTGGTGGAGGAAAGGTGAGGGTGGTGCAGAGGTGACACTGTGGTGGAGGAAAGGTGAGGGTGGTGCAGAGGTGACACTGTGGTGGAGGAAAGGTGAGGGTGGTGCAGAGGTGACACTGTGGTAGAGTAAAGGTGGGGGTGGTGCAGAGGTGACACTGTGGTAGAGTAAAGGTGGGGGTGGTGCAGAGGTGACACTGTGGTAGAGTAAAGGTGGGGGTGGTGCAGAGGTGACACTGTGGTGGAGTAAAGGTGGGGGTGGTGCAGAGGTGACACTGTGGTGGAGTAAAGGTGGGGGTGGTGTAGAGGTGACACTGTGGTGGAGTAAAGGTGGGGGTGATGTAGAGGTGACACTGTGGTGGAGTAAAGGTGGGGGTGGTGCAGAGGTGACACTGTGGTGGAGGAAAGGTGGGGGTGGTGCAGAGGTGACACTGTGGTGGAGTAAAGGTGGGGGTGGTGCAGAGGTGACACTGTGGTGGAGGAAAGGTGAGGGTGGTGCAGAGGTGACACTGTGGTGGAGTAAAGGTGAGGGTGGTGCAGAGGTGACACTGTGGTGGAGGAAAGGTGAGGGTGGTGCAGAGGTGACACTGTGGTGGAGGAAAGGTGAGGGTGGTGCAGAGGTGACACTGTGGTGGAGGAAAGGTGAGGGTGATGTAGAGGTGACACTGTGGTGGAGGAAAGGTGAGGGTGGTGCAGAGGTGACACTGTGGTAGAGTAAAGGTGGGGGTGGTGCAGAGGTGACACTGTGGTAGAGTAAAGGTGGGGGTGGTGTAGAGGTGACACTGTGGTAGAGTAAAGGTGGGGGTGGCGCAGAGGTGACACTGTGGTGGAGGAAAGGTGGGGGTGGTGCAGAGGTGACACTGTGGTGGAGTAAAGGTGGGGGTGGTGTAGAGGTGACACTGTGGTGGAGTAAAGGTGAGGGTGATGTAGAGGTGACACTGTGGTGGAGTAAAGGTGGGGGTGGTGCAGAGGTGACACTGTGGTGGAGTAAAGGTGAGGGTGATGTAGAGGTGACACTGTGGTAGAGTAAAGGTGGGGGTGGTGCAGAGGTGACACTGTGGTGGAGGAAAGGTGAGGGTGGTGTAGAGGTGACACTGTGGTGGAGTAAAGGTGAGGGTGGTGCAGAGGTGACACTGTGGTAGAGTAAAGGTGGGGGTGGTGTAGAGGTGACACTGTGGTGGAGTAAAGGTGGGGGTGGTGTAGAGGTGACACTGTGGTGGAGGAAAGGTGAGGGTGATGTAGAGGTGACACTGTGGTGGAGTAAAGGTGAGGGTGGTGCAGAGGTGACACTGTGGTAGAGTAAAGGTGGGGGTGATGTAGAGGTGACACTGTGGTGGAGTAAAGGTGGGGGTGGTGCAGAGGTGACACTGTGGTAGAGTAAAGGTGGGGGTGATGTAGAGGTGACACTGTGGTGGAGTAAAGGTGGGGGTGATGTAGAGGTGACACTGTGGTGGAGTAAAGGTGGGGGTGGTGCAGAGGTGACACTGTGGTAGAGTAAAGGTGAGGGTGGTGCAGAGGTGACACTGTGGTGGAGGAAAGGTGAGGGTGATGCAGAGGTGACACTATGGTGGAGTAAAGGTGGGGGTGATGTAGAGGTGACACTGTGGTGGAGTAAAGGTGGGGGTGGTGCAGAGGTGACACTGTGGTAGAGTAAAGGTGGGGGTGGTGCAGAGGTGACACTGTGGTAGAGTAAAGGTGAGGGTGGTGCAGAGGTGACACTGTGGTGGAGTAAAGGTGGGGGTGGTGCAGAGGTGACACTGTGGTAGAGTAAAGGTGGGGGTGGTGCAGAGGTGACACTGTGGTGGAGGAAAGGTGAGGGTGGTGCAGAGGTGACACTGTGGTGGAGTAAAGGTGAGGGTGGTGCAGAGGTGACACTGTGGTGGAGGAAAGGTGAGAGTGGTGCAGAGGTGACACTGTGGTGGAGGAAAGGTGGGGGTGATGTAGAAGTGAAACCTCTCCCCAGAGAACTGTTTTCATAATAAACAAACTGCCTCAGACATCAGAATGAATCTGACACCCTGAGCTGACCGCAGTGGAACCAGATATCTACAATACCATAGGACTTCACTGTGACTCACTGCCTTGTCCTGAGAGGCACATCATATCCTATATCTAGTAAATGCAGCCTAGAACGTCACTATGGTGACCACTTAACTCGTCATTTACCATAGTTACTGGTTAACAATAGATCTGTTGTTAGATTAGTTCCAGTTGAAGCAGTGACCGTGGACCTTTCCAATAGGAGAAAAGCATCAGTGTTTGGGATGTTCTGACATCAGAGTCCGTGGGCAGGAACCAACAAATTGATTGAGCTGAAATTAAATCTTCAGAAAATGAATTTGATTTTTAAAAATGTGATATTTGGCACAAATGCAAATTCATCAGCTGTAACTTAACACTGGGTGTTTGTGAGCACTGACATGGAGTTGTTTGAAGCACTGACATGGAGTCTCACACAGTTACTTTAACCCCTGTAAATGCGTAATAACAGTTCTTTGTGCTGGAGGCTAATCCCACTGAGGCCTTGTTGAAGCTCTGTTTATAAAACCCTGCGTTTAATGGTGAGCGGTGGACAGTAAAGGTGTACAGAGACATCATTATCTGTACCTGTATCTGTTCAACCAACAAAATTATCTGTCTCTGTATCTGTATTCGGATTGTAGACTGGAAGTGGGCGTGGTTTATACCAGAAGTCGCATTAAATCAGGCAAATGTTGTCTTTTTGAACCTAATATTCATTGGCAATGCAATTTTTGTGCCTTCAAAGCATCAAATTGATTTAATATCGGCATATAATGAATTATGAAACATATTTCCACATCCGCATACTGTGCTTTTCATCTCTCTCTCTCTCTCTCTTTATTTTTATGTTTAACTAAACTAAGTTTTATGAATTGTCTGAACCTTACCACCACCACCCCTTTAACTGAGAAAAATGTTTTATAAATCGAAAAATTCTGTTTTGCACTAGAGATAGAAACTATTTACTGTAAACATATATAGAAAAACATCCTTCAGTTGAAGGGAATAGTCTTAAATTTCAGTGATGCTGCGCTCAAGATTCTTGTTGTGTTAACGTTACTGTAGTTCGCTAGGGAGACGTGAATTACTATTTTACAAGATAATTTGCGCTGACTTGGTGGGGGCGACTCCAGAATATAGCGATCACTTAAATAATCTGTGGTAAATGAAACGACTTTCGACTGTTTTTTTTTTTTTTAAATAGACGGAATGAACACTTTCAGCTAAAAACTACAGGTTCAACGTTTCATTTTGATGTATAGATTGTGGGGGTAGCTGCCACACCAGGCTTTTGTCTCGCTAGCTCCTGACTCGGTGGGGGCGACTACAGAATATAACGATCACTTTTCAGTAATGTGTAGTAAATGAAATGAGTAGTTAGTGTAATCAAAGCCCTATGCTGCAAACAGAATGTGGCCACCCACAATTATATAAAACGATTTGACGACACATAACGGCTGACGTACAGACATGTCAGTCATGTTTTCCCCCGAATAATAACGAGTAACTTCGGGTAGAGGAAATATCTGTTTCCATCTCATTATTTGTGTTTTCCCACATAACAGATTCGGATTCGGGTATATCCCTAGTGGGCAGACAAAGACAGGGATCTAGCTTCCCTTGCTGAAAACCTCAAAGTTGACTGGTCAACAAAAAACAGTGTGTAACTGTGAAGGGGACAGCAAAGCCCAGGCTGGGATTTGTGAAGATTTTTCTTGTCGATGTGGATATACTTAGATTGTTTGGTCTCAGGTTTGCGAGGTGGTGAACAAAGACATGAAGGCTGGTCCTGAAGACTGAGTCACTGAATTATTGAACGGAATTTACTTTTGAATTTTCAATGAACTTTTAAACCACATGAATCTTTGTGTGTGTGTGTGTGTGTGTGTGCGCGCGCGCGCACACGCATTTATGTGTTTGTATGCTTTTGAATTTTCATAGTCTTTTGAACATTTCCATTCTGTTCACTTGTTTATCTCATGAGGAGGTGCATATGTGGTATTTAAAAGGACCTTTCTGCAGCACCTTTGACCCCCCTCCATTCCTCTCTGTATGAAAGGGATTCCTATGTGAAAGAAAAGAAAGTGCCAGACACTCTGAATCAGACATGTAGCGTAGCCAGTGAGGCAAGCGTTCGCTCTCTTCCCTGGGTGAAAGGGTGGTTAGGTCATGCCCCGAGGACAGGTGTGTGTTTGTATGAGTCTGGCTAAGTGTGTGTGTGTGTGTGTGTGTGTGTGTGTGTGTGTGTGTGTGTGTGTGTGCTTTTGTTATGGGATATCTTAGGGGATACGTGAGTCAAGACAGGGTTACACATAGGGCATGCCTTGGACGCCATGAGAAGTGCATGACGACATTATTATTCTTAAAGGAGACAAACGCAAATCTGAGAATATCCATTCAGAAATCAGTTATAAACAGAGAAAAGACAGAGCAAAATAAAGCCTGCTCCAGCCTGAATGAAAGCACTGCACAGATTTTACATCTTGTTTTCACAAATGTGTCACTGGAATGTAAATTTCCAACTTAAATATAATACTTAACAATGTCTTCACAAAGTGGAGACTCAAGATAAAAATAGGTCAACAAAACCTTAACTGCATAAATTATTAAATATGCTAAAAAGTAAATTAGAACTAAAAGTATATAGAGTAGAACAGAACAGAAAAGAACAGAACAGATAAGAACACAATAGAATAGAACAGAACAGAACAGAACAGAACAGAGCAGTGCAGAGCAGAGCAGAGCAGAGCAGAGCAGAGCAGAACAGAACAGAACAGAATAGAACAGAAAACTCCAAACCCAACAATGGAAATATCTTTGATGTGTGGTCATGTTTCTGCTGCTTCTAGGGGAAAAATTACCCTCCATCCAACATTTATGGTATACCTACCTCCCAAAATCTATTACTTGGCTTGCAAGCACACACCTGAGTCATCTTGTTACCTGTCCCTCCCCACTGAGGTGTCAAATCCCAAAGAGGATAGAAAGACAATAGCGAGCACCTAATTACCTTCAGAGCAAATGTTCACTGCTCAGCCACAGTAAACCACGTGCCTTAGGGTGAAAGAGGTGCAATTAGCATGCTTTTTAAAAGAGAGGTCTCTCTGATATAGTATTATGACCCCTCACCTTCCAAAGGGAGATTTCTTTTGATTACCGCCTACTTTTCCCTGATTCTTGTCATTTAGCTTATCCACTACAGTGACCCAGAGGACATGCATTCACACCTGAGTGGCCTGTCAGACATGTATTCCCTGGTCACTTTGTTTCGTTAAACTGACCTGAAAGCTCTTCATCTCACTTGCCTTATATGCTCTTTAGTTAATGCTATATTTCAGCGATACATCATTATTATGGGCGATTACTGATGTGCGTCAGACAATGACATCCGTAATAAACCTTCAGTCCTGCCTGGCCTCTCCCCTCCCCCACCGGTATCAGTCAGTTACCTCGGGTTTAATCATTTGCAGATACGTAGAGGAACTTCAAGGTCCTGGGTTTATCTGTAGACCTGATCCTTTGATCTCGGATACAGATTAACTTCAAGCACAAAGCCGGTTTGGTGGTGGGGAGGAGTCCTGTAGTAGTCCGAGACCCAGGCCTGGCCTGCTGACCCTTCTGAGACCAATAAAAACCCAACAGGTAAACAATTTACAGCACAGCAGTCATGGGTTGCCTGACCCAGGGTGTTGTGCTTAAAGAGAGTGGTGGAAACAACATTTCTCCAGATGAACATCTTCTGTTGTGTGCACTGCTGTGGCTGGAGGTACAGACAGTCTAAGTTTGTGCATTCTGGGTGATATTTAAGTGACAGCAAAACCATTTGAGTTTGAAACATTGACTGGATTCAGCCACAGTTATATACCGTTTTCATGTGTACACATGCAGTGAGATGTACAAGCCACTCTAACTGTGTTAAGAGGCTTAGACAGTAAAGAAAATTATGAGATTCAGCACCGTCCATTCCTCAGACAAAGGGAAAGACAGATACTGAGTAACAGTGGCATTAAAGAGGACAAAAAACACACTTCTGTAATCCCTACTCATTCTAGCCCTGTAAATCCTGTTTACACACACACACACACACACACACACATTCACGTACACACACTCAGTCTGTGCTTAAAGATACCCAAACATCTACTACATAAGCCTCAATAATAAGTGTCTCGTTACTTGGCTTCTAGAGTGCTTTCCACATCCATTCTCTGGTTTAACTAGGAAGGAGATCAGAAGTGTGTTCTCTGAAATCCCGAGAGAGCGTGATGGGGAGCTGCCAGGCTTCGCAGACAGGCCCTTCACCAAAAATCCAAGCCTAAGATCCAGCAATTGGGTGACGCCTCCAGTGACAGTCTGATTGACAGCTAGACTGACACATCATTACTTCCCCAGTGCCATCTGAGTGCCACAGCCAGGGGAGGAGGGGCTGAGCCCTAATCTCCCCTCAGTGGAAATATAATAAATCAGCAGGCCACGACCATCGCTCGACTACTGAGGCCGAACGGGGATTGTGTTTAATTTATTCTTCTAAGCCAGGGAATCAGGCCAGAACCAGGGACAGGCATATCAGGTTTCCATACATTTACCAGCACATGCCTCAGTTGTTCACTCGGCTCTGTTTGCTAGTGCTGAGGGAAAGACAGCACCTCTTCTTCAGAAACTCCGACGTTTGTCTCTGGCCAAGAAAAACCTGACATAGTGAGGAAACAGGTCAGAAATGTATCACTGCTAACAAAATGTGCTCTCGAGTTAACACTGTTTTTACACTGCTATTGGTTTACCAATGATAACACCTAGTTTTGACATGGATACAGTTTTTAACAGAAACATTCTGCTACTAGACACTGAGGCAATATCAGAAGAACAGATTACCAAGCGTAGGCCTAAATGCAAAATTACAAGACAAAACCATTCAAGTCCATGTCACATTCAGTGATGTTTTTGTTCACTGTAAACAGATGTCTAAGCTCCATGAGCTTGACTCCGAGGATAAAGTCAATCAGCATTCTCTCCAAGCATCAGTGAGCGGGCGATTTTGCCAGAATGTATAGAGAGCATTCACTCGAGAGGCTCCCATGGACCATAATGAAGGACATATTACATTCCATTCATGTACACTGGCCAGATCTTTTGATGACCAGCTCTCTGCCCCTCCTTGATCTTCTCCTCTGTTTGTTTTACTTTACTCTTGTTTTTTTTCTTCCCTCTAATTTTTTCGTGCAAAGAATAAAAAAAGAAAAATAATCCGCTGGGTTCTGGGAATGAGGACAACGCGCTCCACAGATGCTTTGAATTTATGGAGCTTTCCCTGTGAGGAGAAAGGGTGAACCTGCCTGTATTTCCTGTGGATTAGCCCTTGGTTGGGTGCCCTTCGAGGAGGTCTGCAGAACAAGTCTCCCTCTCGCACTGGGAAAGTGACCCGGCACTGACTCCTGTGTCAGGGTGGAGTGGTCCTGCCTACACGGGGCAGAACACGGACCTCTCCAGAGAGAGCAGCTTCACCACAACCTGTTATACATACAACTACACTAGATGAGTTCTGCATTTCTCTGGACTCCAGCTGATAAATAATGCTGTGTTTTTACTGAGGCTGATTTAACATGAACTCAATTCACTCTTTACAGTCTACAGAAAAACTCAACCCTGTCTGAAAAAGAGAGCTTTTGTATTAGCTTCTGAGCTTCTGGAAATCACCACTGCGCAAATTCAAATTATTTCATCATATACAAAATATGATGAAATAATTTGAATTAGCGCAGTGGTGAGATCTGCTGGGATCTGAAGTGAGAATAATGTAATGTAATATAATGTGTGGCGTACCTGTTCAGTTCAGACAATATACTCTGCACACACAAGGGGGAAAAAAAAGTTTCACATATTTTTTGACAATGGACTGCCATCTTCTGGTGGTGCAGACACACTGCACTCCCTCAGTGTGAATTTTAAAACATAGAAACAGAAGGCAAATGTAACCACATCCAAATATTTTAATAAAACCTGTTACATACACTCCATCTATTACATGAATAATACACACAGTCACCAAAAAGGTTTCTCCCACAAAAAAGACAGTAATGAGAACACCATCAGGGTACAGCACAAACACACAAAATTAATGAATCATCTTTACAGTAAACTCATGGCAAAGAGTTGGAATGCAACAATCATTCAACGACCATGAAAATAACCCCGTCAGACGACAGGGTCCTGATAACCAAGCACTTCCATAACCTGCTACTGCTCTCTCAGGTCAGTGTCCATCACTCAGTAAGACAATAACAACAAAAACAACAACAAAAAAAACACAGAAATCTGAAAGAGACAGCATAGAGTTGCTTCTTCATAAAACCCTTCAACAATTCCTTGGTAAATTTTCTTTTTTTTTTTCTTCTTTTTTCTCTGAAAATCTCAGACAAGCATAAAATTGGGGATGAGAAAAATGTTTAATTAGTGTCAAGTTTAGCCATTTCCTGCACATAGATCCCTATGCTCTCACTGTCGAAGAGAACAAAGTAAACCGTCTTAATGGAAGATGACATGGTCGCCACAAAGTAGCTGGAGATTGCCTTCAGGATGAGCTGAGCTGCAGTTTGTTTGGGAAATCCATTTCTGCAAAGTCCAAATCATACAACAAAACCGGTAAAACCAGAGCAGTGTCTGGGACATAAGACACTCTTTTTCCAAACAGTGGACAGTGTTTTGTTTAAATGATCTGAGTGAAACGCGGTGACGGAACATCAGAGGTGACTGACTGCTGCTGTTACCAGTTCTTCCCTGACTCCCCGATCACCCCGATCACCCTGAGCAAAAATCTTACCTAAGCAAAATCTGTTTCAAAGGTATGTTTTATCTTATATGGTAAACTCAATTTTTTGTGTGTGTGTGTGGGGGCGGGGGGGGGGGGGGGGTGGGGGGGTTCAGTGTGGTTGTTATCACTTGACAGTGTGGGGTTTTGTCAGTGTGGTTTTACTAGTGACAGTTTGGGGTTTAGTCAGTGTGGCTTTAATAGTGACAGTATGGGGTTTAATTAATATGGCTGTTATCACTGACAGTATGGGGTTTAGTCAGTGTGATTTTAATAGTGACAGTGTGAGGTTTAGTCAGTGTGGCTTTAATAGTGACAGTATGGGGTTTCATTAATATGGCTGTTATCACTGACAGTGTGGGGTTTAGTCAGTGTGATTTTAATAGTGACAGTGTCAGGTTTAGTCAGTGTTTAGTCAGTGTGGCTTTAATAGTGACAGTATGGGGTTTAATTGATATGGTTGTTATCACTGACAGTGTGGGGTTTAGTCAGTGTGGTTTTAATAGTGACAGAGTGGGGTTTAGTCAGTGTGGCTTTAATAGTGACAGTATGGGGTTTAATTGATATGGTTGTTATCACTGACAGTGTGGGGTTTAGTCAGTGTGGTTTTAATAGTGACAGAGTGGGGTTTAGTCAGTGTGGCTTTAATAGTGACAGTATGGGGTTTAATTGATATGGTTGTTATCACTGACAGTGTGGGGTTTAGTCAGTGTGGTTTTAATAGTGACAGAGTGGGGTTTAGTCAGTGTGGCTTTAATAGTGACAGTATGGGGTTTAATTGATATGGTTGTTATCACTGACAGTGTGGGGTTTAGTCAGTGTGGTTTTAATAGTGACAGAGTGGGGTTTAGTCAGTGTGGTTTTAATAGTGACAGAGTGGGGTTTAGTCAGTGTGTTTTTTACCTTCCACTGCCAATAGATGGGAAAGCCACTGATTTGAGTTTCTTTTCATCGGCCAGGGCAAGGCAGTTTTTCACTGTCTTGTCCAGTAGTTCCTCACACTTGTCGGAGCCCCAGCCTGGACTGTTACAGTGGATGACAAACTTTGCAGGAAGGCCATACCCTGATGTCAGGACGGCTTAGAAACAGAGAAAAAAAACACATGCATTACCACGGTCTTCTCACACACACCTTTAATGAGAAGTCATAAAATAATGTTTATCTGTAATAAGTTTTGCTCAGATCAGACCATGTCTTTGAATGAAAATAGTAATTAAAAGAGAGTTAAATTATTTCAGTAAGAGCAATATAAATGGCAGGAGTATTAGGTATGTTTCCGCTATCATAAGAGCTACAATGGGGACAATTAGAGGAGTTTTCAGACATGTCACATACTTGTGTCTTTTTCCTTTGCTCAGGAAAAGCTCAAATCCTTTTCATAACAAGCGCATTTATTAGATGTAAGCAGAGTTTAAGCAGGCTGTAGACTGGGCCGCCGAGATGGGAAATGAAATGTCAGAGATCAGGTCCCCATAGGGAGCAGACCTCTGAGACATGAAAGGTGGACGGGCTGGAGGGTGGGAGCTCTGTGCTCTGGGCCCGTCACTAATTGGTAAGTGCTGTTTGTTTGGGCTGCAATCTCACTGCCAACAGAAACCGCAGTGTAACCCAGCCAACAGCCTGAATGCTGCGAAGTGAGCTGTCCTCATTAGCGTTAGGCCACCCTACTGACTCTGTTCAGCACATGTTTCATACTGACGCGCTCAGAACGCCAGCGTACTCATCTGTGTGAGACAGACCGCTAGTGCAGCAAGCTGTTCATCTCTATCTCTGAGATGTTTCAGGACTGTGAATCTCTGAGATGTTTCAGGACTGTGAATCTCTGAGATGTTTTAGGACTGTGAATCTCTGAGATGTTTCAGGACTGTGAATGACTGAGATGTTTCACGACTGTGAATGACTGAGAATTTTCAGGACTGTGAATCTCTAAGATGTTTCAGGACTGTGAATCTCTGAGATGTTTCAGGACTGTGAATCTCTGAGATGTTTCAGGACTGTGAATGAGTGAGATGTTTCAGGACTGTGAATGACTGAGATGTTTCAGGACTGTGAATCTCTGAGATGTTTCAGGACTGTGAATCTCTGAGATGTTTCAGGACTGTGAATCTCTGAGATATTTCAGGACTGTGAATGACTGAGATGTTTCAGGACTGTGAATGACTGAGATGTTTCAGGACTGTGAGTGACTGAGATGTTTCACGACTGTGAATGACTGTGAGGTGGTGCTGACTGGCGATACCACAGCTTTAAAATGGATGGGTGTTACAATAGGGGCGGGTTACTGACATAAGCCCATGATACACACTAAAGCAGTGTTTTACACTGACCACACTGTGCAGCTCACATTAAATTAACATCTGTTTTCAGACAGAGTCGACTGAATTTGTGTGCACTGATGAGATGGAGGACTAATAATAGCCCTTAGAATACTGCTTCTTTTTCCATCTGAACCAGGATATTTTCCCTATTTCAATATGGCTTAATATGTGGGGTTTTTTCCTAAAAAACAGCTTTAACTGAAGGTCTTTTTGGTCTTCTGTTCAAAATGAAATGATTAAAAAACATGATTATTATGTCATTTTGTCATTGCTTTGCTTAAATGAGTTAACCTCATTGTTTATGTCAGTTAATACACTGTATATAGTGAAGTCTTGTACATTACAGATTGCCATCGTGAATGTTTCATTATTAATTAATTGTTTTAATACCAGTGAGTCTCTACTCATGTTCACTACTGCAGCTCTCATGGGCAGCACCAGGGAGAGGCGTGGGCTGCTGTAGGATAGCCATAGCACCCCCACGACATTTCTGTGGTTTATGTAGAATTTTTCATTTTTAATGTGTGAATACTATCATTTGAAATATAAGTAAATAAATAAATAAAAACAAGCCAATTATATTTAGACTGAAAACCATAAAGCCAACACAGGTGATCTGATTCAGCCGATGGGTGCAGCACACACTGACCTTTTGACCTTACTTTCATGTTCTGATAGCCAGAGCGTTTTTTGTTTTTTTTTTAGTAACTTTGGTAATATTATGGAAGCATTAGCGATATCCTGATGGATCGTTTCTTACTTCATAAACATTCACGTGTGGAGACTCAGTCAAAATTAAACAAGACTGATTGTGAACCTAATAAGGCTACAGGTGGCCAGTGGTAAACGCATGATTTTCTTTTTCTGCCGTCTATTATGAATTTAAAGCACACATTCTTACTCCTTATAGTTATCTCTATGCAATGCTCATTCATATCACATTAGGTCTATGGAATGGAATACTGTTGATTCATTAGTTGAGGTGTTGGTAACTGGCAGCATGAGTTTGTGGTCTCAGACTCTGAGGCTGAAATGTGCACAGACCTGCGTCTGTTGCTTGCTGCTTGTGTGCAAGCCCTGGCCATGGCATAACTGTGTAAGATTTTAAATTCAGAGGTGTTTTTAAATAGGCTGGCTAATGAACCTTTCATCTATACCCCATGAGCTGAACATCTCCGCCTGTGTTTAACACAAACTGGCATTGCCACTGTCGCGGAGCGGGGACTGTGTATGTGCGCGTGTGTGTACGTGTGTAAGGGGTGTTGCAGTAGAAATTAACGTGTGGCGACCGGAACATTAATAGGAAACCCTAAATATCAGAGCACCCACGCTGAAAAGTCAAGCAACCCCATAGCACCAACAAAAGAAAATTTCTGGTGTTACCCCTGGCAACTCTTAATATTACATTTTTACTACCAAACTACACATAATAAACAACTAAGCCTTGCAGGTCTTCCATTTTGTCTGATTCTACCGAGCACCCTACACTTCAAGCTGAGGCATACAGTTTGTCTATAATTACAAATGATATAAATATAATGTGTGGTTTTGGTCACTAGGCCGTGGCCTCCCTTACACCCGAACATCTCTACTTTGGACTGTTGTTCTTCTCTTTTAAAAAAATTCTTTGTTAAAATTCCATGTGATGTGTTGACACATTTTGACAAGTTAAAACCACAGAAACATTGTATTGACTGACTGGTAGGTCCCCGACAGAGGTCCCTGACAGAGCATTCGCACTGTCTGGGCGACCTCTAGTGGTGCTCCTCAGAAAGAACACCCCCCTCCTCATAGAGCAAAGCTACTGCCAGAATTTAGACCAGTACAGCTAAGCTTCTTGCTTAAACAGTGGTTCCTAGCTGGCATGGATTATCTTCACTAGACTCAAAACATGCCCTTGTTTCTGCATTGCTGTGTTGTAAAGTCACATGTAGTCCCCTGGCCATATCTGAAAGAGCTGAGTTGTAATGGTTCTCCTGTTCTCCAGTTCTCCACATGAGCACCATAAACCATACCTCCAGCAACCTCCAATGGCCCGTTCTTCTTGCGCAGTTCCAGAACTGCCTCCCCAAACTCCTTCCCTCCCTTCTTTTCCAGTGCACTGCCTAAAAAGAGACCGACATTAGTTGCACCTCTGGCCTGGTGAGTGAACAGGCAGCCTCTGGAAGCAAAGCAAGCACAAAACCTGGTCAACTTTATTAACCAGTAATCGAAAACACACGGCGAAAACACATCGTGTCTCCTTTAGACCTTTGCCATGCTTCAAACAGGGTCAAATTTAATGTTTATCATTTGAGGATTAGCCTGTGGGTAATACTTAAGAAAAATGTAATTATGTAACTAAGTTTTATTGATCTGATTATTTCTGCATCATTTATGCAATCATGGGTGATTCTGTTTACTGATGTGATCCTGCCTGAGGAGTCGTTTGCAGGTCTCTCCTAGCCTACACCATGCTCAGTATACTTACTCTGGAATACAACTGGGTTTGTGGAGTTTTTCTGTTTTCTGCTTTTCATTAGATATACTCTCTGGGACTAATCTGTCTCATTTTCTTCCCTAATCTGGAATGTCTGATGAATCTGAAAGCTTGAAAACCTCCCCCGACATAGCACTGAAGCTAACATGGATCTCCTCCAACATGCCAAACCAATCACTCACTGTTCCACAGTACAAGTTTTGTACTACAGTCAAGCAATGCCATGTGTGTGGCCTGAAATTATGCACAGGTAGGTGCCTGATTGTCACTGATCATAGCTACGACCAACAGGCAGCTCACCCATTTCAGGGAATAAAATATGTTACAGCTGACTGTATGTAGCTGACTGTATGTAGCTGATCATATGTAGTGGACTGTATGTAGGAGACTTTATGTAGGAGACTGTATGTAGCAGACTGTATGTAGCAGACTGTATGTAGCAGACTGTATGTAGCAGACTGTATGTAGGAGACTGTATGTAGCAGACTGTATGTAGGAGACTGTATGTAGCAGACTGTATGTAGGAGACTGTATGTAGCAGACTGTATGTAGCAGACTGTATGTAGGAGACTGTATGTAGCAGACTGTATGTAGGAGACTGTATGTAGCAGACTGTATGTAGGAGACTGTACGTAGCAGACTGTATGTAGCAGACGGTATGTAGCAGACTGTATGTAGGAGACTGTATGTAGCAGACTGTATGTAGGAGACTGTATGTAGCAGACTTTATGTAGGAGACTGTATGTAGCAGACTGTATGTAGCAGACTGTATGTAGGAGACTGTATGTAGCAGACTGTATGTAGGGGACTGTATGTAGCAGACTGTATGTAGGAGACTGTATGTAGCAGACTGTATGTAGCAGACTGTATGTAGGAGACTGTATGTAGGAGACTGTATGTAGCAGACTGTAGTAAGGAGACTGTATGTAGCAGACTGTATGTAGGAGACTGTAAGTGGCAGACTGTATGTAGCAGACTGTATGTAGGAGACTATATGTAGCAGACTGTATGTAGGAGACTGTGTGTAGCAGACTGTATGTAGCAGACTGTATGTAGCAGACTGTATGTAGGAGACTGTGTGTAGCAGACTGTATGTGGCAGACTGTATGTAGGAGACTGTATGTAGGGGACTGTATGTGGCAGACTGTATGTAGGAGACTGTGTGTAGCAGACTGTATGTAGCAGACTGTATGTAGGAGACTGTATGTAGGAGACTGTATGTAGCAGACTGTATGTAGCAGACTGTATGTAGGAGACTGTATGTAGGAGACTGTATGTGGCAGACTGTATGTAGCAGACTGTATGTAGGAGACTGTATGTAGCAGACTTTATGTAGCAGACTGTATGTAGGAGACTGTGTGTAGCAGACTGTATGTGGCAGACTGTATGTAGCAGACTGTATGTAGGAGACTGTATGTAGCAGACTGTATGTAGCAGACTGTATGTGGCAGACTGTATGTGGCAGACTGTATGTAGCAGACTGTATGTAGCAGACTGTATGTGGCAGACTGTATGTAGCAGACTGTATGTAGCAGACTGTATGTAGGAGACTGTATGTAGCAGACTGTATGTAGGAGACTGTGTGTAGCAGACTGTATGTGGCAGACTGTATGTGGCAGACTGTATGTAGCAGACTGTATGTAGCAGACTGTATGTAGGAGACTGTATGTAGGAGACTGTATGTGGCAGACTGTATGTAGCAGACTGTATGTAGGAGACTGTGTGTAGGAGACTGTATGTAGGAGACTGTATGTAGCAGACTGTATGTGGCAGACTGTATGTAGGACACTGTATGTGGCAGACTGTATGTAGGAGACTGTATGTGGCAGACTGTATGTAGGAGACTGTGTGTAGCAGACTGTATGTGGCAGACTGTATGTAGGAGACTATACGTAGCAGACTGTATGTGGCAGACTGTATGTAGGAGACTGTATGTGGCAGACTGTATGTAGGAGACTGTATGTACGTCGTTCCTGATGCAGGACACAGTCATTAATGTTCACTGAGGTTTACTGAGCCACAGTGTTAAAGTGTAGAATCAGAACCACCCATGATGGCTTTGGTGTAAGTTTTGACACTATTTCATGTCATGGATGGGTCTAAGGAAGCATTTGGGATGAGAGAAAACTATTAAATGCAAAATGGGTGAGCAGTGAAATCATTCACACACAAATATGAAGGAAGGAGGACAATAGGCTCTCCCATCATGTCTGTCTGTCATCATTACCTTACCTTACCAAAGACAAGACAAAGCACTGATGACTCGTCTGCCATTCATGGTTCGGTATGAAGTTAGAGGAGTTATCTCAGGAACAGTCTCTACTGTAGACTTCAATGTACTAAACATATTATGGCCCTTTCACCATCGTTATAGCAGCATATGAGTTTGCTTAAGCAGTGTTAAAGCCACTGAGTTTGAGCTTGCACATAAACCTGAAGCAGCTCCGTGTGTGTTTTATGCTGAAAATACAATGTTAAAAGAAAGTGCATTGAGATGTCTAAACTGGTGACAGCCATGACCACGTCACAGCACTGGGAGGTTTTCAGTATTACAGGAGTGGTCATCAATGCTTCTATGTTTTATGTAAGACATAAACAGTTGGAAACAAAGCTGTCACTTTCTTTTGACAGAGTACTGTCACCCAGATAAACAGAGGCTCCATTACCTACTTCTCCACCCGTGTAGAAGGTGGAGTTGGTCGGGTGAACGACAGCGTCACTGTCGATGGTGGCAATGTCAGCTTGTACAACTTGCAACTACAACAATGACAAACACATAATATGGTGTAAAACAGAATGAATGAAGGACAATCAGAGGAGATGGAGACTGTAGCAACTCACAAAGTCATTACTTCAGATAATGTAACAAGTTAATGTAATAAAAAGCAGATAAAGTACTAATCGTTTAATGACATAATAAAAACTCTGAACACGTTTTGTATATAACATAATTTCATTATATGGTGGCAATTACACACAGAGTGGGTAACAACCTTTTAAAGGGAAAGTGTACTAACCTCAGCTTATAATGTCATAACACATTAAAATCACTGTGTTTATTCAGTGCAGATGAAGAACTTAATGATCAGGTCTAGTGATTTATCTACTGATTTGTTATAGATCTAATGACATAAACCAAAGTAAATACAAAAATTCTCATCCTAAACCTAACAGATAATTGCAAAAATAAAAGGAACACTATGTACTGCTTAAAATATAAAATGTGCACCAGTCCATTTAATTACTTTTAGAAAATCACCCATACTATGGGTTACAATAATACACAGTAATACAGTTCCTCCTGAGAGTCTGTCCTCAAAATCAAAGAGCACTAAAACACTGCATAGCTGATCACAGATCAGCCATTAGGAGTAACAATACTGAATACACCATAACACAGTGAGACAAACCATGGACCAGATTCACCTCTAAAACCTCAGAAAAATCACTTAAACAAACAAGAGGTAATGACATCACTGACAGTCACATGAGACCTGGATTAATTTGGACGGTCTTAATGAACTGTGCCCTAAAGACATGCCTTTATAACTTTTATAACACTGTTTACAAAGATGCAGAAACCTGCTTTACAAAACAGGGACTTTCAACAGTAAATAAAATTTGAATACCATATTTGGACTTGTGAACTGCGGAAATAATCACATGATATCTACGTTCTAAAAATGTGTGCCTTTAATCACTGATGTTGAACATGTTGTTCGGGGCCTAAAGGCCTTGTGTGTTTAATAATAAGCTGTGACTGAGAAACACCTTGGCAAAGGCCAAATGTCAGTCTGGTCCATTAAAAACTTATCCACAAGACATCTGTGGACCTTGTCAATCACCAGCTGATCTCTTGAACTTTCTAAGATCTCTACTTATTCACAAAGTCTGGACTGAAAAGATGCATATGACGTTCAGCTCTGTTTGGTCCAGTCTTTTCCTCATCAAATCCCAAACTCATGGTCACTTCCAAAACTCCCTGATGGCTCATTGCCTTACGTGTCAACCCGACTGGGAACTGCTGCCTCACATCCATGTGCACATGTGTATACATCTTAATGTAGCAAGGCCTCTAGAGTACATGTGTATACATCTTAATGTAGCAAGGCCTCTAGAGTACATGTGTATACATCTTAATGTAGCAAGGCCTCTCTAGAGTACATGTGTATACATCTTAATGTAGCAAGGCCTCTAGAGTACATGTGTATACATCTTAATGTAGCAAGGCCTCTAGAGTACATGTGTATACATCTTAATGTAGCAAGGCCTCTAGAGTACCAGACCCTGAGTCATCAGAAACGTTCCACCTCAGGACTAATGCCACTAATACCACTCCCACCACCTGCCCCCAGCCCTGGGCCACCTACCCCAATCCCCTGACACACGCAGATGATGAGTCAGGATTCAAAAGGTACAGTGTGTACCTTCATCCATCTGTATGATCATCTATCAATATGATCATCCTCAAGGTGCCTGTCTGAGCCTGCATGCCAGCCTCTCTGCAAAAACAGAGACATTGGTACTGAGTTCTCCCAGTCATGCCCTTTACCTCTCCTGGATATGACTTCATCCTGATCTCTGAGTCTGCGTCAGAAGTTTGTGTGCTAGTGTTATCTGAAAGCTGTGATTCCTCTAATGTTACATTACAACATCATGTTTATTCATGTTTCCTTTGCTGTCCAATACTGTGATTGTATGGACAGCTGTACTACAGCCTTATTGGAACTATCCATTTCATAAAGGCATTTTTGTCATAATAAGAAACAGAAAAAACACAGTCTGAGATGCAAGGCAAAACTGATGAGCAATCCTGAATCAGCTGACAGCAAACATCGATCTAAACCATGAGCAGGCAGTCTCACCAAAAACAGCCCATGATGACTCACTCCTGTTTTCCACCAACATCACCAAAAGACCAAGATGCTCTATGGCCTGTGGACCTTGTTAGGCCGTTTTTGTGGATCTTTTTTAGGCTGTTTTTGTGGATCTAAGAGGCTGTTTCTGGGGATCTTTTTACGCTGTTTTAGGGGATCTAAGGCTGTTTTTGCGGATCTTTTTTAGGCTGTTTTTGTGGATCTAAGGCTGTTTTTGTGTATCTAAGAGGCTGTTTTGGGGATCTAAGAGATTGTTTTGGGGGGTCTTTTTAGGCTGTTTTTGTGGATCTTTTTAAGGCTGTTTTTGTGGATCTAAGAGGCTGTTTCTGGGGATCTTTTTACGCTGTTTTAGGGGATCTAAGGCTGTTTTTGCGGATCTTTTTTAGGCTGTTTTTGTGGATCTAAGGCTGTTTTTGTGTATCTAAGAGGCTGTTTTTGGGGATCTTTTTAAGGCTGTTTTTGTGGATCCAAGAGGCTGTTTTTGTGGATCTTTTTTAGGCTGTTTTTGTGGATCTAAGGCTGTTTTTGTGGATCTAAGAGGCTGTTTTGGGGATCTAAGAGGCTGTTTTTGGGGATCTTTTTAAGGCTGTTTTTGTGGATCTTTTTAAGGCTGTTTTTGTGTATCTAAGAGGCTGTTTTGGGGATCTAAGAGATTGTTTTGGGGGGTCTTTTTAGGCTGTTTTTGTGGATCTTTTTAAGGCTGTTTTTGTGGATCTAAGAGGCTGTTTTTGTGGATCTTTTTAAGTCTGTTTTTGTGGATCTAAGAGGCTGTTTTTGTGGATCTTTTTAAGGCTGTTTTTGTGGATCTAAGAGGCTGTTTTTGTGGATCTTTTTAAGGCTGTTTTTGTGGATCTTTTTAGGCTGTTTTGGGGGTCTAATACCCCTTTTTCACTGCCGCGGTGCCGGTGCCAGTGCCCGATCGAGCACCGGGGCCGTGCTTTTCCACTGACAAAATACTGGTGCCGGAGCCGAAAAGCTGGCACCGGCACGGCACCACAGAATTGCTGGTCCCAAAAGTTGGAACCGCTGACGTCAGAGGCTATGCAAATAAAAACCACGCGAGAACCAATCAGTTCAGTGTTTGATGTTTTTGGTACGTGACGTTCTCTAGAGAGGCGGGAGTAACAAAAAACGTCTGACCAAGTAGCGGTAGGCTAAAGGATATTTGTAGCGTGAAAATATGTATATGATTAAAAGATGTATGAGCAACAATATGTGTCTACATCCATATGGGCTGTTGTTTACATGTTACATGAACGTAGTCGGACCCAGAGTGGTAGAAAAAGACATTCTCTCTCTCAGCTCTAGCTGGTGCAAATAAACCACTGCAGACCTGCATTTAAACACTCGTTTTAACTTTTCAGCTAGGTGACAGACTTACTATTTTCATGAATTTTGCCCTCCGAGCAAAAAGTTATAGGACAAAATTGGTGAGGTGTTTCGCTGTGTGGAAGCCTAGCGTAAAAGTAAATTTATAAAAAGCAAGCAGATGCGTTCCGTCCGACATTATTTTTTCCCCACGGAAATTACCCAAACTTTCGCTATGTAGCGTTCGGTTCCCAAACCAGTGGAAATGCGGGCCAGTTCTCAAAAGGCACCAAGGCAGCACTGGCTCCGCACCAGCACCGGCACCGGCACCGGCCTAGTGGAAAAGAGCTATATGAGGCTGTTTTGTGGATCTTTTTAGGCTGTTTTTGTGAATCTGTTTAGGCTGTTTTTGTGAATCTGTTTAGGCTGTTTTTGTGGATCTAAGAGGCTTTTTAGGGGGATCTTTTTAGGCTGTTTTTGTGGATCTTTTTAGGCTGTTTTTGGGGATCTTTTTAAGGCTGTTTTTGTGGGTCTTTTTAAGGCTGTTCTGGGGATCTTTTTAAGGCTGTTTTTGTGAATCTGTTTAGGCTGTTTTTGTGGATCTAAGAGGCTTTTTAGGGGGATCTTTTTAGGCTGTTTTTGTGGATCTTTTTACACTGTTTTTGTGAATCTTTTTAAGGCTGTTTTTGGGATCTAAGAGGATGTTTTTGTGGATCTAAGAGGCTGTTTTGGGGGTCTTTTTAAGGCTGTTTTTGTGGATCTCTTTTAGGCTGTTTTTGTGGATCTTTTTAAGGCTGTTTTTGGGGATCTTTTTAAGGCTGTTTTTGGGGGTCTTTTTAAGGCTGTTTTTGTGGATCTTTTTAAGGCTGTTTTGGGGGTCTTTTTAAGGCTGTTTTTGTGGATCTTTTTAAGGCTGTTTTTGGGGGTCTTTTTAAGGCTGTTTTTGGGGGTCTTTTTAAGGCTGTTTTTGTGGATCTTTTTAAGGCTGTTTTTGGGGGTCTTTTTAAGGCTGTTTTTGGGGATCTTTTTTAGGCTGTTTTTGGGGATCTTTTTAGGCTGTTTTGGGGGATCTAAGAGGCTCGGTCCTGTGATGCTGGTGTTTCCTTCATTTTTGTTCATATGAGGCTGCAAGGATCTACACAACTGAGACATCAGGACATTGTGATTATTACGTATCTACAACACATTTTACCAGTAAAACACTGAACTGCATAATTACATACATTTGTAACTGCAGAGCAATCTATTGATAGATCAGCATGCACCGACAGCGGCAAATAAATATACCATGATTTGCAAATACACATTCTGAATAAATATATATAACATGATTTGCAAATAGACATCCTGAATAAATATAAATAGCTAGATCTGCAAATACACATCCTCAATAAAAGCAAATCATCATCTGCAAATACTTAAGCAGAGATTGACACAATACATTAAGTATACACAAACACATATGCACTGGCAAATTAGTATAACATGTTTTGTAAATGAAAACATTTGTTGTAATGATACACACATGCTGCCACTATAACAACACTGGAGACATATGAGGAGTAATGAGAGAGAGAGAGTTTTAAAAGATGATCATGAGCGCTTGACATCTTGTGTTTGTTAGATTTAATAAAGATTTAGGTTATAAATAATCTGATTTAACAAAATATGATTTAATGCCAACTGGAAATCATTTTGCACTGTGGCTTGCTCTGCAACTAAGAGACTTTAGACCTTTTACGTTTGGGTGCTTGTGATAGGGAAGCTTTAAATGATGCGGAATTTAAATGTCCATATTTTTGAACTGACATCTGACAAAAAGACATCCAACACTGACACAGCAGGAAAAATATTTTACACATAATGCAGTACATTTGTTTCATAATAGCACAAAACAATGAATACTGAACTGAGTTAAGTGAAAACCAAAAACTTGCAAATTCAGTAAAAAAACAAGGACTGAATTTTTTTTTTTAATTTGGAATTAAAGGTGATATTATTGAATGAAAAGGAAATGCTGATCTTTATTAAAATGCAAAACCAGAGTTTATGATATATATTTTGAGGTCATTATGCTAAGTAAGTAATATGATTAGATTACTGACAACATTACAGTTTTCCTACAAAAACAAGAGTATTCTAAAATTCTGAGTTTTATGGCATTAGTCTATATTATTAATCCGAACCATCACTACATTAGGAGACAACGTTACTTTATGAGCTGCTATAGACATGACAGGAAGCACAGGGAATGTCTGACAGATGGAGAGATGGGATGACGCCGGACAGCAGCAGACTGAGGACAGAGATCTGACTGATTAAACACTGTGAAGCTCACAATGAGATGGCAGCTCTGCGACCCAGATTTGAGTAAACCCTTGAAATTTCAAGCAGATAAAGACACATAATTCCCTGTAATAGGTAAAATTACTCATCTATGGAGCAGCCCATTAAAAAATGAACAGATTTCAACTATCCTTCTCACTGGTGTTGCTTTCAAGGATTTCTCAGATCTGTGCATGCTAGCTGAGTGCTCACCTAGGTCATCTTTAAGGTCAATGTCAGCATTGGTGGGGTTGATTACACCCTCCACGTCAAAGCCAGCCAAGTTACTGATTTCACTGTGAATGAGGTTTAGCTGCAGAAGATAACATGCAGGATGGGGGTAAGAAGAGAAGCCAAAGAGCAGAACAGTTAGAAAAGTTAGACACTGGGGTCTATCGCTGGAACAGTTAGAGAAGTTAGACACTGGGGTCTATCGCTGGAACAGTTAGAAAAGTTAGACACTGGGGTCTATCGCTGGAACAGTTAGAGAAGTTAGACACTGGGGTCTATCGCTGGAACAGTTAGAGAAGTTAGACACTGGGATCTATCGCTGGAACAGTTAGAGAAGTTAGACACTGGGATCTATCGCTGGAACAGTTAGAGAAGTTAGACACTGGGATCTATCGCTGGAAATCACAGAGGGGAGCAACACCCAAGCACAGCATCAGTTAGAATCCTGTTTAAATGAAGCAGAGTCTCTGAAAATTGCCGGATCTTTGCCATTTACAGAGGATCACACAATGTACCTTAACTGTGTGCTTCAAGTTCTTAAGTTTACACTTTCGTACCAACTAAAAGATATGGCCAAAATCAATTTGGCGAAAGGTTTCATATCAAAAGGTTTCATATCAAAAGGTTTTGTCACTGTTGTCCACTCTGATGACAGTCAAGTCCAACTATGTCAACTAAAAACTGTTCTCCACGTCATTGAAAGCATGATCTCATAAAAAGATGTTAAATATTGATTTGGAAATGTGCAGCAAATCTTTTACAAAGCTTTTATCTTTTTGAATATCAACTTTTAAGTCCACAGATAATACTGTGAGATTAGCGACTGTTTATTTTTGAGAACCTATGTAAACTAAAGGTATGCAGTAAAACTTCATCAAAGAATATTATCACAGGATAGATAACGGTCCGTGTACCTGGCGGTCAATGGATTTTCGTTTTAAAATGAGAAAACCAAAATTGGGAAACAACTCATTTTTTGTGACCCGGAAGTTGCTTTTCGAAATGTAACGTGGCAGGGGAAGACTCATTAATATTCATAAAAGAAGCGCTACCTGATTGACTGATATGTTCCCCCTCTGACACATCGCGTGAGTGCATAAAGCCTGTCAAAACCATGGCAACACTAAACTGTCATCACAGAATTCGCCGCACTCACTGTCCGTCAGCGTGTGTCAGAGTGTGCGTCCCTTATTTGCAAACATAAATAACATACATAAAATCATGTCTTAAGAAGTCAGTAACGAGCGAGAGTGAGTGTGTGATTCTTCGAGTATTACATAGTTAGTGGACGATCGACATATGTAAAAACGAGCCGTGATATCTGCGTAGTGTTTGGGGGCTTGCGAATTTTGGTTTCTGACATCTTAAGACATAATTTGTCATAAAGTGACAACCCTAAACACTGAGTAGATATCACCGTTTGTTTTGCATGTTTCGATGGTCCACTAATTTACGTAATAGGCCTAATTTAATTTTTCATAAAACTGATTTGTGTAATTGAACGAGGACACTAGACCTTATCTTGAAGAGACTTACCAACACATAATAGTCAAGAGATACAATCAAAACAGTTGACATGTTTTTAAAAACTGTAACTACACAATTAGAATTCCATTTTAATTTCGTTGTATGAATCTGACAGCTGACTTTGTTAAATATTGGTTAGGAAAGATTATGCATAGGTGCATCACTGCTCACTGGAGAGTGGAACATTTCGAGGACCTACATTCTATTACAAAAATGGCTTTCTGGCAAACACTTCTGGCAAACACTTCTGGCAAACACTTCTGGCAAACCTCTGGTAGATTTCTACAAACGTATTTTAATTCCCGATTTCCATTCATAAACACATGAAAGACAATCAGATGACAGGTCGTTTTGTTCGTTCTCCATTCTTATTATGAAAACAAAAGTGGAGGTTGTTTTCCGCTTTTTGTTTCCCTGTTTCTAAATGGTGGTCGGGAAATAGCTCGTTTCCCGATTTTGGTTTTCTCATTTCAAAACGAAAACCCGTTGGCCACCAAGTACACGGACCAATAACCTGTGATTCAGGTGCATGTTAGTGAGGGACCTGAATCACAGTCCTTTGTTTCATTCTTATTATCATTCGTCATGTTCATTCTGTTCATCAGTAACTCTTGGTTGCTAGGTCTTAAACTGTGTATACAGCTACATACAGTACGTAGAAGTTAATCAACAATGGAAGACATGTTGAATGCAGAGTAGCCAAATAATACTGTGCAAATTACTGAACTGTCATTTGAATGATTGTTTTGTTCTTTGTGTTTTACTGTTTGTATTTCCATTTTGTCTTTGATATGACCACCTACTGATCCTTGTTGGGTTTACAAGTCATCTAACCTGCAAGTCATCTAACCTGCCATTTCTTCTGTTTGGCCCCTGCTTTGCTCTCCAATTTGGAAAGCCCAATTATATGTCTCACCATTACACACCAAACACTCCATTACACACCAGTCACTCCATTATACACCAGTCACTCCATTACACACCAAACACTCCATTACACACCAGTCACTCGATTACACACCAGTCACTCCATTACACACCAATCACTCCATTACAGACCAGTCACTCCATTACACACCAGTCACTCCATTACACACCAAACACTCCATTATACACCAATCACTCCATTACACACCAATCACTCCATTACACACTAATCACTCCATTACAGACCAGTCACTCCATTACACACCAGTCACTCCATTACACACCAAACACTCCATTACACACCAATCACTCCATTACAGACCAGTCACTCCATTACACACCAGTCACTCCATTACACACCAAACACTCCATTACACACCAATCACTCCATTACACACCAGTCACTCCATTACACACCAAACACTCCATTACACACCAAACACTCCATTACACACCAGTCACTCCATTACACACCAGTCACTCCATTACACACCAAACACTCCATTACACACCAGTCACTCCATTATACACCAGTCACTCCATTACACACTAATCACTCCATTACACACTAATCACTCAATTACACACCAGTCACTGCATTACACACCAAACACTCCATTACACACCAATCACTCCATTACACACCAGTCACTCCATTACACACCAATCACTCCATTACACACTAATCACTCCATTACACTCTAATCACTCAATTACACACCAGTCACTCCATTGCACACCAGTCATTCCATTACACACCAGTCACTCCATTACACACCAGTCACTCCATTACACACTAATCACTCCATTACACACTAATCACTCAATTACACACCAGTCACTCCATTGCACACCAGTCACTTAATTACACACCAAACACTCCATTACACACCAGTCACTCCATTACACACCAATCACTCAATTACACACTAATCACTCAATTACACAGCAATCACTCAATTACACACCAATCACTTCATCACACTGTGGGCTACATTTCATTGGAGGATGGGTTTATTTGTATGTTGGTAGAACCACCTATACACAGTGATAAGGCAGAGTGATCTTGGCCAACACATCCTGCCAGAGGAACACACCCAGCTCTGTTGCCCTGAGCTGCCTGCCACAGTGCATGAGAGTGGCATGGCTGAGAATTAAGCTGTGAACCGCAAATATAAGATGCAACTCTGCTCTGTGAGACAATGTCTTAACTGAATAATAATTTTGTGCCCTGTGACACATTCCGCTAATTAGACAATGAGACTGTAAGAAAGAGTGACAGTAAAACTACGAGACAGTGAAACGGTGACACACTGATATTGTGAGACACTAAGACAGTGAGACAGCAAAACTGTGAGACAATGAGACTGTGAGACTGTGCCATAGTGAGACAGTGTGACAACAGGTTATTGAGACTGTGATACAGTTATACAGTGAGACTACGGCTGTGAAACTGTGACACAGTGACACAGTGAGTCTGTGAAACAGTGAGACAGCAACACAGTGAGACTGTGATGCAGTGAGACTGTGAAACAGTGAGACAGTGAGACAGTGAGACTGTGACACAGTCAGACAGTAACACAGAGAGACAGTGAAACAGTGAGACAGTGAGACAGCGAGACAGTGAAACAGTGAGACAGTGATACAGCGAGACAGTGAGATAGTGATGCAGTGAGACTGTGAAACAGTGAGACAGTGACACAGTGAGACAGCGACACAGTGAGACAGTGACACAGTGAGACAGCGACACAGTGAGACAGTGACACAGTGGGACAGTGAGATAGTGACACAATGAGACAGTGAGACTGTGAAACAGTGAGACAGTGAGACAATGGGACTGTGACACAGTGAGATAGTGACACAGTGAGACAGTGAGACAGTGAGACAGTGACACAGTGAGACAGTGACACAGTGAGACAGTGAGACTGTGAAACAGTGACACAGTGAGATAGTGACACAGTGAGACAGTGAGACAGTGAGACTGTGAAACAGTGAGACAATGAGACAGTGAGACAGTGACACAGGCCTTTAGACTGTGAGACTCTAGCTCAATTTCGACTCAATTTCTGACTCAGTTCAGCTTCACATGAGTATGATATTCCACATATCTTCTACAGCTCTACATGATAAATGTGATAAGAAATAAACACTTCGTTGTGGAGCTTTACAATAAACCTCAAGACTATGGGCATGCGTTATTTCAGATGTTTCACTGAACTGGTACGACTGTAATCAAGTAAAGAAATACACGTTCAGTTCCCAAAACAGCAGTCATTTCAAACACAGAAACATACAGCATTGAACATATATAAAAACAGGGATATCATTACAGCTCCTCAACTGAAACTCACCAGTTCAGACATGGACTGTGGGTCTTGCTATATTTATTTTTTTCTAAATAATACATGATGTTTTCTCTCAACACAGTGAACCCAGTGATGGCTGGTGGTTAAGAGGCGGGCTCTATATCTGATTGATGGCTGAATTCCAGTCACCCTAAACTTGCACGCTGTGGCTGGAAGTCCAGGAGAACAGACAGAACTGTCCATGATCCTCTGACTGATCACTTCCTCACTCTCTCTCACTCATCACTGACTGTCAGGCGCGTCTGAAGTTTCCATAACGGTTCAACTCCCCTCCCAGCATGTCTTATTACTCAATGGTATTACACGACTCACGATGTAAAAAACGAGTACCCATCCTCCTCCGTGACGGTGGACTGCATGTCCACTGTCTTACACACCTTAACTACGGTGGCTGCCATGCATGAGAGGAGACTTAACACACTGCAGGTAACTAGGCATGAAAAAGTAACACATTTCCCAATGTATGGTAGACACAGCAGTTTATCTAAGACGGGAAAAATTACACACCTACAGTCAATGCAGTCAGATCAGCTGCCATTTTATAAATGGACCTTAATACAAACTAAAATATCAGACGGATAATTAGGTCTAGGCTTATACAGCTCACCATCCATTGGCTGGTGCTTTTCTCCAACCAAGACGTCCACTCTTAATTTACATGCCATCAGGATCAGTCATCTCATCTGCTGAACACCACATTACCACTCTGAACTCTTTTGTTAGTGCTGAGAAAACAGAAGAGGGACCATGAGCTAAAGACAGTGGTGGTACCTTCTGGCCGAGGAAGAGGCTCTTGGTGGAGAGGACAGTGAAGCCGTCTGATGGAGTTCCGTCTGTGGTGCTGTCTGCACTGGCTGTTTTACTCACGTCCCCCTGTCTCTGTTACACAAAACAACTCCATTTTCACAACCTCTCACATAAGCGTTTAATCAGAACACCAAAACCATACACTGTGAATAAAATCAACTACTGAAAAAACAGTCCATGAGCCTGTTCAGACAACAAAGCCATGAGCAGTGAACAAAGCGGTGACCAATAGTGCCACCCCTCCGCTGCATCAGCATGCCACAGTGAAACTAATGTCATCTCCTCATTTATACTAGTGACACCAGATCTACCTTAGCCCTGGTTGACACCTTTTTGGCACCCAGTTTCTTGGCAGCTGCTTTCTTAGCGGGTGATGTCTTGGATTTTTTGGCAGGCGGTGGAGTTATGACCGCTTCCAGTTTCCCCTTGGCACCTCTTTTCTTCGCTAGTAGCTCTGGGTGGATGTTCGGTAAAACCCCTCCTGCCGCGATGGTTACACCTTTCAGCAGCTGTGAAGGGTAGAAGAGAACATTCAGGAAAATGATGTGTGCTCATTAATGTCATTAAAAAATTCACACACTGAGTGTATGTTGACTTTTCTGACCCAGGGACAAGCAGTCAATGGACATGGTTTTGCCAGTCCGTTCTGCCTACAGTTATGACTTGGTGGATAACTCACATGGTGTGTCATGCTCCCATTTCGTACAATAACAACTTCTGAGGCTATTTCAAGGTCACCTTGATGTCCACTTCACATCACTGCAAGCTATAAAGCTGCTCTTCTATATCAAAGTAATGTTCTGTAATCTACCTGACCAACAATAAATCAGTCTTCATTTATACAGACCCTCTCATAGCTGCCATAGAGACTCAGTGGGCTCATCTGGTCACATGGTGGCATCTGTCAAACCATGTAAACTGTTTCAGCAGTTTTGAACCAACCACTGTGATTGCTTCATCTTAGTATTAAAAGGGCCCACATAGAACAGCTTAACTCTGTCACCTTCAAAATGATTGAAACTTTTGATAAAGACAAGCAAAAAGGTTCAGACCCAGGTTTGCTTCTTCTCTGAAATCACTGCCAGCCCTGAGAAGCTTTGTACCTAAAATGAAACAGGATTTAATGTTCTGAATAAGTCCATGTCAGTATTGCATCCCAGTGCTGTGGCCTTACATTATTTCTCATGTCAGTGGGATACAAAAGTGATGTAGTAAAATTCAGTTGTTATTTATCACCATGCAGAAAGGCAAAGGCATTTCTAGAGATAAAAAAGATATAAGTCTTTCTTGTTTTTCACAAATCAAACATGTAGCACTGCGATGGACTGGTGACCTGTCCAGGGGGTTTCCCCGCCTTCTGCCCAACGAATGCTGGGATAGGCTCCAGCACCCCCCATGACCCTAATTAGGGTGAGTGACTTCGATAATGAGTGAGTGAGTGACAAAGGTAGTAAACCATGGCTGTTAATGCCAGTTAAACAGTTGTATATTTGACTTTATGCACTACAGCTGAATGGAATTAGAGAAGAGATTGTATCTTGGGGTGACCCAGTGTCAAAATTCTTCACTAGATGGCATTTCCGTGCCAAGGCACTGTTTGGACAGGCTGAGAAAATTGTCAAAAGAGCACATATTGGGAATTAACCTCACACCCCTGTAAAATGCTTCAGCAGTCCTTTGATTTAATGGGGCAGCTTTGCCCCTCTACACGTATTTAAGTTCATGATACCTCCAAATGCTCTCAGTAACAGGCCCTAACCTGGTCCCACATACACATCAAAACATCCCAGAGACACATCAAACTCCACATAGAAATGGGTCAAAGACCATAAAATACACATTTTATCATAGCCACTTCAGTCTCTGGAACGGAAATAACTGAAAACCTGCACTTGCCACTGAATGGGGTAGTCCACACACACAAATCACAGAACATGAAAAACTGAACAAACTCTTTTCCCGGAGGCATTGTCTGAGATCCCTATGAGTGTGTCTCCCAACTTGCAAAAAAAAAAATCACAAAGAAAGAGTCACCATCTTAACACTGTATAGAGCAAGGTGCACAAAGCAACTGAAAACAGGGGTGCCAATAATTATGACATTTCATATTATTTATAAATAAATGCACTTTCAGTTAAGAGAAACTTTCATTTCATAAACAGGGTAAAATGTAATTCACAAGTTGGAAAATTACAGTGTGATGCAGTGTTGGCATGATTAACAGAGGTTCTGTATTTTATGCAGGCTTTTAATCATGCATGCCAGTAATTTTGAAGGTGACAGTGAAAAGCCGTTGATTTTTTTTTTTTACCATAGATACTGATGAAAACTGGCCAGTGCTTTGATTAACTGAAGAGCAAAGTGTATCATGCTCTGAAAGACTGAATGGAGCAAATTTAGTAACTAGGCACACAAGACTGGACCTCACCTGATTCAGCTCCTCATCATTGGCAATAGCCAGCAGGATGTGTCTGGGAGTGACACGACCCTTCTTGTTGTCTCTGGCAGCATTGCCTGCCAACTCCAGGATTTCAGCTGAAATAGGGATTTATAGACACAGCCTTAAAAGAAAAAGGTCTAGAAGTCATTACAGGTCAACCAGCCAACCAACAAATGGTCTGTAAGAACAGTACATACAGTCACCTCCAAAATTATTGGCACCCTCATTAAAGATGAGCATACAGTCTCTACCAGATGGTCACAGCTAATGAGCTCTACTGTGAGACAATTATCGTCCATTATTCAAATATGGTTCCTTTGAGAAATGGAAAAGAAATGGATAAATTATTTATTCCTCTAAGGATTACTTCAAATAAAATCAAGCTAAATCAATCCTACAACATTCTACTTTAAGGGCCTGTATTATGTCCCTCCATGGTTTCGCTGAGGTATAAAAATGAGGTAACAAGCGTGTAAATCCACTCATCATCCATCACCAAAGGGAAAGAAAGGTTCTGGGTCACAAAAAGTCGTAACTGAGCTGAGATAGAGTTTGTCACCCTCACTCCTTACTGAGAGCAACGAACAAATGTCAAAAACTGAAAACTGCCACACAGCATTAGCAGTCGGATCAGAACCAAAAAGTCAGATGGAATGAAAACAGTGTCCGTATGTGCAGTAACAGTGTGTGTGCTGACAGCATGGTCCATGTGCTGAAAATGGACAATATTGTGCAACCCCACCAGAAACCCCATGATCTGACCTGAACAGGGTCATCCAAAACCCCACCAAGAACCCCATGATCTGACCTGAACAGGGTCATCCAAAAGTGCAGCCTATCAGAACTCGGCATAGAGGATTGATCTAAGTTCCCCCCAAATGTGTTCCTCAAATTAATCATTAACATTACAAAGACACAGTGGATCCATCTGGTCTAGCTTCACTGAGTCATTAATAAACTATTTTATAATCTTAAAAGTAAAATCAGAATATACTTCATTCTGAGAGCTGCCTGTTGTTCATTTTTATCAAGGGTGCCAATCATTTTGCAGGAAAAAGTATTTCAGCAAAATACACTGCCTTGACCTTTTCCTGCATTTATAACGTTACAGCATCTGGTTCCAGAGATTAATCCGAACACATCTATACACTGGCCTCACTGTCAAGTGTACTAACACACCTACACACTGACCTGACTGTCCAGTGTACTAACACATCTATACACTGGCCTCACTGTCCAGTGTACTAACACATCTATACACTGACCTGACTGTCCAGTGTACTAACACATCTACACACTGACCTGACTGTTAACTGTCATTACACATCTATACACTGGCCTGACTGTCCAGTGTACTAACACATCTATACACTGGCCTCACTGTCCAGTGTACTAACACATCTATACACTGACCTGACTGTCCAGTGTACTAACACATCTATACACTGGCCTCACTGTCCAGTGTACTAACACATCTATACACTGGCCTCACTTGCCAGTGTACTAACACATCTATACACGGGCCTCACTGTCCAGTGTACTAACACATCTATACACTGACCTGACTGTCCAGTGTACTAACACATCTATACAATGGCCTGACTGTCCAGTGTACTAACATATCTATACACTGGCCTCACTGTCAAGTGTACTAACACATCTATACACTGGCCTGACTGTCCAGTGTACTAACACATCTATACACTGACCTGACTGTCCAGTGTACTAACACATCTATACACTGACCTGACTGTCCAGTGTACTAACACATCTATACACTGGCCTCACTGTCAAGTGTACTAACACATCTATACACTGGCATGACTGTCCAGTGTACTAACACATCTATACACTGACCTGACTGTCCAGTGTACTAACACATCTATACACTGACCTGACTGTCCAGTGTACTAACACATCTATACACTGACCTGACTGTCCAGTGTTATTACACATCTATACACTGGCCTGACTGTCCAGTGTACTAACACATCTACACACTGACCTGACTGTCCAGTGCACTAACACATCTATACACTGGCCTCACTTGCCAGTGTACTAACACATCTATACACTGACCTGACTGTCCAGTGTTATTACACATCTATACACTGGCCTGACTGTCCAGTGTACTAACACATCTACACACTGACCTGACTGTCCAGTGTACTAACACATCTATACACTGGCCTGACTGTCCAGTGTACTAACACATCTATACACTGGCCTGACTGTCCAGTGTACTAACACATCTATACACTGACCTGACTGTCCAGTGTACTAACACATCTATACACTGACCTGACTGTCCAGAGTCATAAGGAAGAGGCGGGTTGGGTTACAGGAAGCTTACAGGTTTGGGCTGCTTTCTCTGAACCAACGGGTTATTGGTTTAAATTAGATAATTGGTCACTGGTGGACGGTATGTGGAGGACTACAGGTTTATAATTTGGGAACACTGCACTTAACCCAATAAGTTTTACAGGGTACGCTCAGAAACCTTGCCCACTCGTCCCTTGCCATTCTTACAGCACTGGTTCACATGTGATACTCCCCAGATAAAAGAGAGACGGGTCTTTAGATCTGGCTGGTGTGGACACTGTGCACAGAATAATAACAGAATAATAACCAAACTGAAGTGTTCACGCTCACCAGTCAGGTACTCCAGGACTGCTGCCATGTAGACCGGAGCTCCAACACCGATCCTGTATTTGGGGAGGCCTTTTTTAATGTAGCGCAACATCCGGCCCACAGGGAAGATCACTCCCGCCTTAGTCGACCGGGATGTTTTAGTGGTTTTCTTCTTTCCTCCTCGGCTTGACATTGTGCTGACGGCAGTCTGAAGGTCACAGTCCAAAACATAAAACAGCTGGTTATAATCATTAATCTACACTTCTGTGTCTGTTACTCTTTATCATGCTTTAAGCATCATGCCAAAAATAATGACTCAAAAGAAGTCTCATGTGCTCATTAATGTAACAAAAGTATAAATGTGAACAGAAATGAATAATACTGTTTTGTTCTTAGTCGTCTAAAAGTTCTAAAAGTTCTGAAATGAAATGCTTACATGTCACACACACACACGCGCGCGCGCGAACGCACACACACACTCTCACTCTCACCTGTGTTACCACAGTCAGTACTACTGAACCATGGCGTCTTTAACCATAAAAGAGGCTATTTCAACCACGTCCTAGTGAATTTCCTAACGCTAGTAAGTAAGTGGTAGAGAGGGGGAGAAGAGAGGAGCAGGTCCAGACACAGGCGGTGGAGTTAGACTGGAGGTGTTACAATGCTGAAGAATGACATTTTTCAGTGTAATCCTGAAGAGTCACAGAATATGAAGACAAACCGAACGCCTCTTATCCACAGAGAGCTGGGCTGGAGGAGTTGGGTTTGGAGGAGCTGGGCTGGAGGAGTTGGGTTTGGAGGAGTTGGGTTTGGAGGAGTTGGGTTTGGAGGAGTTGGGTTTGGAGCACCACCTCAGAGACCTGAGTGAGATACTGCACAACAGGCTGCATGTTAGTGCTCTACTTCTGCTCCTCTGGAAGACCTTCAAACCAAAGGTATGTTCCATTAAAACTCCTCAGTATGAAGGAGGAGTGAACATCATGTGTGTTCATAAGATTTGTGAGGAGGAGGAGCAGAAAAAGGAGGAAGAGGAAGAAACTTAAGACTCGACTTTAAAAGAAAGTATATAGCAAAGTTTGTGGGAACTGACTCTCTATTGGTTTGAAAAGTCACTGCAGTGGCAGAGGTCCTGCAGATAGGACGTTTTCTCACAGTGTGGATGTCATTTATTCTGGTCACTGTGAGGGTGTCATTTATTCTGGTCACTATGAGGGTGGCTTTTTATGGGTATTTATCACATTGCTTACTGAAAATATGGATGAATGGATGACTAAAGAACCTGAAAAATGTGTGGCATGTGTAAATGTGTAGCTGGAAGGGTTTTGTGTGTGTGTATGTGTGTGTGTATGTGGGTGCAGTGTGTGTGTGTGTGCATGAGTGTGTGTGTGTGTGTGTGTGTGTGTGTGTGTGTGTGTGTGTGTGTGTGTGCATGAGTGTGTGTGTGTGTGTGCATGAGTGTGTGTGTGTGTGTGTGTGTATGTATGTATGTGTGTGTGTGTGTGTGTGTGTGTGTGTGTGTGTGTGTGAGAGGATAAAGTACAGGACTGTGGAGGGAGGAACACACAGGTCAGTGGGAGAGGAGAGATAAGATGACAGACAAAACAATGGCTAGTTTTGTAGTTGAGACATGCACTGAAAATAATGTCAATATCTCACATAACTAATTTATTTTTGGAAAACGAGACTCAAGGAGAATGACCACGAGTGTGAGTGGACGAGTAGAGGTATAGAGAGGAGGGGAAAGGAAAGGACAAGGTTATATGTACATATACTGTGTGTGTATATATGTGTGTGTGTGTGTGTGTGTACAGTGTTAAGTAAAAAGACTAAGAAGAAGAAAGACAGTGTTGTGGTCTGAGTGGAGGAATCAGGTGCAATACTAACGTCAGGTCAGAAACATTCTACCGTTGTAAGTGTATGGAAAATTATCTTCACAGTAATGGTTTAAAGTGTTGATAAGTAATAGCGCCCCACATCATTAAGGCATGGCGTGATATCTGCGTGGTAGTACGAAAACTGTAAAGTATTCTAAGGTCGAGAGTAGGGCGCATTAATACTTTTAAGTAGTTTAGATTGCAAGTTGGTGTGGTTCTACCGAGTGGACGCTCACACTCAGGTCATGTCCTAACCAATAGGAACAGAGCATTTGTCAAAGATGTCCATACTGTCCGTGCCTTGGTATTGGAAAAACAACAGAATTTCAATAAGCTGCAAATTTCAACTAAACTTCACAAAAAATTAAAAATAAAAACACAGTCTCTTGAGTTTTCAGTTTCAACAAGAGTTTTTAAGGGCAATGTAATTATTTTATAGCTAAATTCTACATTCCGAAAAGCTTTCGCCCTGTGGTTTTACTGTTATTGTTTCTGAGGTTGTCACAGGTTTGTGGCGTAATTGTACAATTGAAGTTCCTCTGGGTTCAGTCACCACGTGTCCGGCTGACACCGTTGGGGATATTTCTAACAGTTCTGTTAACCGAAAATAATATAAACAATACAACTATTCGCTCATCGTGTTCTGTTCTCTGTTTGGTGAATTTCACACTTAAATCTATTTTTTATATGTTTGATCTGAACGGCCGCTGTCATTGTTATTACGATGTCTTGTTGCAGCTTTAAAAATACCCTGAGTCTATGTTACTTTTCCTGGGGAGGCGGGGGCAGCGGGGGGGAAAAAACAAACAAATCTGCCCGACGGGAAAAGTGTGACACGATATTAATATCATATTTAAGACATGTCCATTTGAGGCGGTATCACTGACAGAAGACACTGTCGTCTGTACGGATATATCCGTATTCACGGATATTACATCAAGACAAAAACGAAGTGCTATCGTAACTCCAAAATTCCTCTAATTGAATAGACCTATATATTGTCAGGCGATTTACACCTGCACAGACTACGTCTTCTTTTTTACACTGGTATTACAGTAAAACGTCGTATCCATTCCAAGTCTAACCAAGCAAGCTTTAATGACAACCTCGGCCCTTTGCTTAGTCACGTCAAAAGAGCATCAGCGTGCCTCTTAAAAACGATTTGACGAAACATGTTAAATTGTGTCAACTAAACTCTCGGAGATTAAACTCGCCGAATGCATATCAATCCCTGCCCGATTACTTACAGCGCAATATGTCCGTCTTCTGTCTGCAACAAAACAACTAGCCTTGGCAATGTCTCTCCAAATCCCACAATCCACAGCGAACAAAATCACTGAAGAGAGCGCAAGACTGATAGTATACTGTACACTTCCTGAACTGAAAAGGAGCAAAAAAATATTGGCCCTACGAGTCGTATTATTTTTCTGCAAGAAAACGGAACCTTAAATTGGAGTCCACAGGTCCGCTGCCGTGTGTCACGATTGCCCTGACAACATGCCTACTCATATACTGTACAGAGGTCGCGTCCGTGTATACCATCTGTAATCAGATACGCTCAGAAATCAGAGTTGCCGTAATGAAAAATAATCTTACATTAACCTGAAAGACTGTATTCCTGAGTTTAATTTCGTTACGACGTGACTGTATCGACCGTGTCTGTAAATCTCAGTATTTGCGTAAACTACGTGACGTCAGGTTTGTAGAACACTCCTCATGATTCTTGGAACAGACAGTAATTACGATTACCGTTTCTGTAATGTAGTTTGACTGACAGCAGACTGTGCACTGTGGCTGTTAAAATGCAATCAGAGCTGGTTTTTAAGGGGCTAGTCAGAAGACCATGTCCACCATGTCCTGTTCTGAGTGGTCTACACATCTTTATCAATACTTTTATTGAGCAATAAAAGATTTGTGCAGTACACCTCTGCTTCTGTTTGTGGACAATAGCTCATTGTTCATTTTATTCAGTTCAAGAAAACATGAGTAGTGCTATCTAAAGGAATCCTCATCTTCAGTAAAACCCTTTTGCAATTGGCAGTGGTACATTTGCATGAGTACAATTCGCTACCCTTGACAACCAATGAAATCATGACTTGAATTCAAAATGTGAAAAATAGCACCTTTGTATTTTCAGTTTCTGTGTCAGAGTGATCAAGGAGACAGTCAAGCTCTAAGACCACGGATACATCTGAAACAAGTGTGTCGGAAAGAGGGCTGGTGTTTGGACACAATGCTTCTCCTTACACTTACTGATCTTAAATGTGACCAACACTGTCTCAGTGAGACACATCAGTGATGCTGTAATCTCTGAGTTAATACTGACACACCTGCACTATAAACTGTCATTGTATAGTCAAGCAGTTTCATGGCCAAGCAAATGTCTTTTTGTCAAATAGAAGTAAAGCAGGGTAAAGTAGTGATGTTAGGTAGTTGTAAGACCATGGCACAGTAGTGGTAAGGTAGTGTGCAGAAACACTGATCTATTGACTGCAGTCAACCAGAGGATCTCACGCTCATGTCCACTGCATGTCCTTTACTGTGGCTGCAGCAGTGTTTGTGATTGGTGTGGTTGAGAGCAGTAGTGTTTGTGATTGGTGTGATTGAGAGCAGTAGTGTTTGTGATTGGTGTGATTGAGAGCAGTAGTGTTTGTGATTGGTGTGATTGAGAGCAGTAGTGTTTGTGATTGGTGTGATTGAGAGCAGTAGTGTTTGTGATTGGTGTGGTTGAGAGCAGTAGTGTTTGTGATTGGTGTGATTGAGAGCAGTAGTGTTTGTGATTGGTGTGATTGAGAGCAGTAGTGTTTGTGATTGGTGTGGTTGAGAGCAGTAGTGTTTGTGATTGGTGTGGTTGAGAGCAGTAGTGTTTGTGATTGGTGTGATTGAGAGCAGTAGTGTTTGTGATTGGTGTGATTGTGATGGGTGAGAGCAGTAGTGTTTGTGATTGGTGTGATTGTGATTGGTGAGAGCAGTAGTGTTTGTGATTGTGATGATTGTGATTGGTGAGAGCAGTAGTGTTTGTGATTGGTGTGACTGTGATGGGTGAGAGCAGTAGTGTTTGTGATTGTGATTGGTGAGAGCAGTAGTGTTTGTGATTGGTGTGATTGTGATTGGTGAGAGCAGTAGTGTTTGTGATTGGTGTGACTGTGATTGGTGAGAGCAGTAGTGTTTGTGATTGGTGTGGTTGTGATTGGTGAGAGCAACAGTGTTTGTGATTGGTGTGATTGTGATTGGTGAGAGCAGTAGTGTTTGTGATTGGTGTGTTTGTGATTGGTGTGATTGTGATGGGTGAGAGCAGTAGTGTTTGTGATTGGTGTGTTTGTGATTGGTGTGATTGTGATGGGTGAGAGCAGTAGTGTTTGTGATTGGTGTGACTATGATTGGTGAGAACAGTAGTGTTTGTGATTGGTGTGATTGTGATGGGTGAGAGCAGTAGTGTTTGTGATTGGTGTGACTGTGATGGGTGAGAGCAGTAGTGTTTGTGATTGGTGTGATTGTGACTTGTGAGAGCAGTAGTGTGTGTGATTGTGATGGGTGAGAGCAGTAGTGTTTGTGATTGGTGTGACTGTGATTGGTGTGATTGTGATGGGTGAGAGCAGTAGTGTTTGTGATTGGTGTGACTGTGATTGGTGTGATTGTGATGGGTGAGAGCAGTAGTGTTTGTGATTGGTGTGATTGTGATTGGTTGTGATTGTGATTGGTGAGAGCAGTAGTGTTTGTGATTGGTGTGATTGAGAGCAGTAGTGTTTGTGATTGGTGTGATTGTGATGGGTGAGACCAGTAGTGTTTGTGATTGGTGTGATTGTGATGGGGAAGAGCAGTAGTGTTTGTGATTGGTGTGATTGTGACTTGTGAGAGCAGTAGTGTTTGTGATTGGTGTGATTGTGATTGGTGAGACCAGTAGTGTTTGTGATTGGTGTGATTGTGATGGGTGAGAGCAGTAGTGTTTGTGATTGGTGTGATTGTGACTTGTGAGAGCAGTAGTGTTTGTGATTGGTGTGATTACAATTACAATTTACAATTTAGCATTTAGCAGACGCTTTTAGCCAAAGCGACTTACAATCAGTGCATCAGTCAGATTCCTAATGCCTCATATTGTGATGGGTGAGAGTAGTGTGGGAATGCCATGCACCTAACCTTCAATGGACTACCACAAGAACAACTGTCATACCCAACACTAATGAGTACTCTGGAATTTCGTCACTCCCCTCTGAAACCCCTGAATGAGGGGGCATTGGGATCGCTCTCGAATGTGTGGGCATGCACTGAGTTTACTTTCATCAAGTCTTTGACTAAGTCAGCTTCTACTATGACCCTAAATGCAATGAAGTTACAAAAATCACAGGTCTGTTACAGATATCTAAATAAATTACGTTTGGTTTTATAAGATTATTTATATTTTATTTATCCCCAATAGATAAATAAAGTGATCAATGTAGGAGAGATAAAAAAAAATCAAATACATTGTACCTGAAGCAACTTGGATGTCCACTAGGTGGCAGCACTTCACAGTTTAAAAGTTCTAGAAAAAAGGCCATGGGACGAAAAGTTTCAAAGTTAATGGCAAATGCTGATGTTATTATCTCATTTAAAATGCAGTGCCATAACTGAACAGTTTCCAAGTCCTAATCTGTCTGCACCTTTTTTCTCGAAAACGAAGTTAGTAAATCAACGGTACTTCGGTATCTCTGCCTCGAAATGAGTTTAGGCGCTTCCACCGTGCGTGCGATATTAGTTTATATATGCCCCGCGCGTGCTTTTGACGGCTTGAATATTTTCACTATGATTTCTTACCGGTCACGCACAGGTAATGTCACAGGTCAGCGAGGGCCTGAGATACAGTGGGCCAATCAGTGTTCATCTGTAAGTGCACCGGACTGATGCATGTAACAAATTTGAAAAAATTCAAGGGGGAGGATCACACGGGACATCGCTATTGGTGCATCGTCCATGCCGCTTGGCTAAGTTCCCTGAGCAGTTAACAATTCCTGTGATAAGAACATGTATAGGAGTGGGATCACACTCAGTAAATGTCAGAACATAAAACACACTTAGTGCTAAAAGGATAATATTACAAGTTTATGAATAACAGTTCATTCACACAGGATAAAGATTTGAGCTGATACATGGAACAAGCAGCTGACGATGGATGATTAAACTTGCAAAATGAAATATAAACAAAATAAAGCAAATTTAATTTGATATTATGTACGGTAAATGAACTGCTGTACACAGTGATTCTCCTTGATGTACACAGCTCACACTGTTTCACCTTTATAAGTCAGAGAAAAAGATATACTACACCATGTTTAAAATTAAAGACGAACACAAAACATGCCAGTTCATTTTTATAGATTACAATTCTACAATCTGTTTAATCAGATCCATTTAATGTTGATGTTTATTCCAGTCTTACATGTTTAAAATACATTTTCGTTACTCCAGTGAGAAAACTCATTTGACCTTTTTCAGTTACTGGAGGGCAAGTCTGACCAGAGATGATGTCTGTGTTTTTCCTTGCCCTATTGAAACAATGGTATTGAACATTTAAATCTGTTTTACATATGCTTTGGTTGTTTTCTCTGCACACAGTGATGTGCTTTATCACGTGAGCAGAACTGCTGCAGGCACAGGCGATAACCGGACCTGGAACTGCTGCAGGCACAGGCGATAACCGGACCTGGCACAGGCGATAACCGGTTCTGGCACAGGCGCTAACCGGACCTGGCGCAGGCGATAACCGGACCTGGAACTGCTGCAGGCACAGGCGATAACCGGATCTGGCACAGGCGATAACCGGACCTGGAACTGCTGCAGGCACAGGCGATAACCGGATCTGGCACAGGCGATAACCGGACCTGGCGCAGGCGATAACCGAACCTGGCACAGGCGATAACCGGACCTGGAACTGCTGCAGGCACAGGCGATAACCGGACCTGGCACAGGCGATAACCGGACCTGGCGCAGGCGATAACCGGACCTGGCGCAGGCGATAACCGGACCTGGCGCAGGCAATAACCGGGCCTGGTGAGCTGAGCTCTCGTCTCCAGAATGAGAGGAAGGTAAAGGTGGCGTGAGGTGGAACTGACAGAGTGAAAGACTAAAGCTACGCCCTCCAAAGCTACGCCCTCTAACCTATCCTGAGTCACTCCTGCCTGAGTCACTCCTGGTGTGGTACCCTGGATTACAAACCCAGATTACACCCAGGTTAAACCTGGGTACGGTAGAGGTGTCTTGGGCCGTGTGAAACCAGGTATTTGCTGCACTGAGATGTTCCTGCAATGCCCTGGGCATGAGCTTTATAAAGATCATTCTGTGTTTAGATGTCTTGTGGTTATGTATATCAGTTAATGGATGTTAAAATGAGAGACTATACAAACCAGGAACCCATGATCCCCGGCACCTGATCCTGGTGGGATAGAGAACACTGTAGGACAGGCATTCGGACGACTCCTAAAAAACAGAACAAACAACAACAACAACAACAACAGCAAAAACACCAGGGGGTTAAAGTGTGTCAGAGAGCACTGAATGGAATTGTTGAACTCTGGGGGCACACGGTCTATTCCTCTGAAATGCACAATGAAGTGTTTTAAACCAGCACGGATAGCTGGATTGAAAATGAGCAATGAAGCTACATTGGGAACAATTATGAATTTTCCTGTCTGAGGATTGACTACTTAAAATTTGCTGCATATTCTAAAACGTGGGTCAGTTTAAACTGGTTAGTTCCTCTTGAACTAAAGTCACTCTCTACAGTGTAAACAGGCTCTTAGATAAAAACGCTTTATCAACACAGTATATCTAGACTAAGCGGAATCTGTGATTTGCAGCCACATAATGAGCTAATACTCTACACCACACCACCAGAGGGGTGTCATAAATACATTGCTCAAATGTGATAACCCTGAGTCGGTGAACGCATGAAGCAACAAGCTCGTGGAATGTGGCCTTTTCAGCATCTTGGGCGGTGGAACTGGTTCTTGGTAACGTTTCCACTAGTGTTCACATTTCAGTGAGACAACAGCATAACCTGTCTCTTCCCTCTCTCTGCGTTAGCGTTGGTGTGATACCAGAGGGGTAGAAATATAAACCACGGTCATGAGTTCTTGTGGGGAAAATTATGGTTATTTAAAAAGGGTATGCAATGTCATTGTCTGCGATATCCGGACCTGAGTATTGACATTACGTAAATGAAGGTGCTGAAAAAGAAAAATCGGTATTACATAATCAAGTGATCTGCAAGCAGAATTAGAATTCAGCTTCATATGGGCAAATTCGAAATCACATTAAGACCCCTTTCTAAGTGCAAAGCTTATCATTTTAGTTTACGCGATGTTTAATCGTGCATGATGGTAACTTGGCCCTAGATCCAACGTGATAATCATCAGTGAACCTTGCTGGACCACGATTACAAAAGCAGTTATGGTATCATTGACTTCCGTGCGACCAGATGATCACCAATCGACCAATCAGGAGTCGGGAACACAAATAACAAACACAGGAAACCCAGAACTCCGACAAAGATCGCAAATACAGTTATAGCAGCAGGACGGCAACGGTGAGTAAACACAAGATGACACACATGATCTTTTCAAGTCATTGTTAAATGTTGAGTCATTATTGTTTGTGATTAAGAGTGTTAGATTGTCACCGCTTCGTTTTATAATCTTATCGCCTGCGTACAATCAAGAAATACTGTAAAAGTAGTTGTCTGTCATTTACGATTATTTTTTGTTTAAATACAGTTTTAGATGTCTTCAAGCTGTTTATCCAGTTAGACAGTGTTACATAAATCGTTTTAAAATCGATAAAATCGTTTTATTTCCAGGACCAGTAAGATGGAGAATCAGGTCTCTCATGGTTCCCGTAGTACTCCCTCCATCCATCAGAGACAGGTAAATTTGTTCCTACGGGATCATGTGCGAACACGTTATAACTATGCGCTATTTGTTGTGAATACAACAAACGACAAAATTAGTAAAAGTCAGTGGTATAAGATATTCTACATGCTCCAGGATGCCCAGGATATGCTTTATTCAGAGGACAATGTAGCACACCCAGAGAAACGCTGCTCCATAGGCTGAACTTTTGCCTTGAGAAATTGGGCTGTTTTGGAGTTTGGAAAGTCTTGTTGCATCACAACATGTCGCCCTGGAAATGCTGTTCAAAGTTTGGCATCTCTCTTGAAAATGTGACAGAACCCTAGAGCCACTAACCCCCACCCCCCCCCCTTGCCTTTTTACTAATCTGAAAATAATGGGTAGGGAGCAAGTACTTCTTAGTGATGGTGAGTCTGATTTGCAGTAACGGTAAGAGAGGAGAGGTTTTAAACTGTTGTTCTTCAGAGCTGGGAGGGGGCCTTGCATGGGGGAGATCTTGAATATTTTTGGATTCTGACATTTTTTAAAGATATGTGTAAGGTACTTGTGTCCTCTGAGTTCAGTGCCAGTGCTGTTTTGGTCCAGAGAGGGACAGGCCTGTCAGATCTCTCTGTGCTTTCAGGAGGCTGCTGGAGGAGGCCTGCTGGACTCGGTGAAGAAAGCAGCCTTCGTCATTGGATCTGCACTCTTCTTCCTGGTTGCATTTCGAAACTCAGTAACATGGTAAATGACTCTCAAAAACAGTGAATAGGATCTACAGATTGGAAACTGTCCATTAAACGCTCGACAGTCCTAAATTATGTTTATTTTACTCTTGAAAAGTTATTCAATGTCCCAATCCCCTTGTTTATGTGGAGTGCATATATATATATATATATATATATATATATATATATATATAGATAGATAGATAGATAGGCAGATCTGTACAGGGATATCTGTGCATATGTCTTTATGCCTTACTGTACCCTCTGTGTTTGATCTCTGTGTGCAGGCATCTGCAGAGGTTCTGGGGAGCATCAGGGGACTTCTGGCAGACCCAGTGGACCAGAATGCGTGTCCTGTTTGATGGGAATGAAGCCGCCTTGTTCTTTATTGGTGAGATGCAGCAAACCTTTCATAAACCTTTCATAAACCTTTTATAAACCTTCCTTGTACTGTAACTGTGACAAGGTATCTATGAATACAGAAAATGAATATTCTGAACTTTGGGCAGACGTAGGAAGATGCTTTGGCATCAGATCAAGACTACAGCATGGAAATTCACTGCTCTTAAATGTTCACTGCTCTTAAGTGTTCAGTGCTCTGAAGTGTTCATTGCTCTGAAGTTTCAAACAACGGCCTGGCTGCTCAGAACCTCCTGTCAGCAGAACGTGTAGCAAGTTGCACTCCGGGTCTTTCCATAGCAGTTAGCATTCCTGAGTGAAGCAGTGGAGGTTATTGCTGTAATGCGGTATTGTTGTATCAGTGGCTGCTGTCAGTGAATCATATACCAGTCATGGTGTTTAGGTCCTCCTTAACGACTACGTCTCAGCTGATTTCCCTCTGTGGGTTTACGTACAGAGAAAGGATGCTACTGCATGTGTGCAAATCACAGGCGTGTTGTTACTCTTTAAAGTGTCATTTCTGTGCAGAATTTCATAATATTTAATGTTTGAGTCCCAGCCTAAGTGGCAGTTTTTGTACTTTTCACAAATCTATAAATTAGCTGATAATTAGATCTCGTGTAATGAGGATCATAAATGTTATGTATCACAGTTGTCTGTTATATCATAACTGCTGTGTTATGTGCATGCAGATAGATGAGTGTGCTCTGTCCTGGAATAATGACTGACAGTAATGTAATTTGGAGATGTAACTCTTATGGGGTATTTCTATGGATATACCTCCATATTTATGAGCGTTTGTATTTATGTTTGTGCTGACTTTTCTCTTTCTAACAGGGACGATGATTGTGCCTACTGTCTCGTTTTGGGTGTTCAACGCTTTTCTGATGGTGGTTGACAGTACGGGGAGGCCCAGTTTCATTGCTCGTTACAGAATCCAGCAGGAGAAGAATAATCCGGTATGTTTGCCCCCCCCCCCCCCCCCCCACCACCTCCCCCTCTCCTCTGTGCCTGCTCTATCAATCATTAATATGATTTAATCAACTCCTGACCTTACACCCACTAACCTTACACCAACTAACCACCGTGTACGGAAGTGAGCCTGTGCTGCTCTGTGATAATGTGAAACGATAAATGCTGTGGTGTAAGTCATATCGCCGCTGCGGAGATAGAGGAAAAAGAACCCATGTAACTCTCCGTTTTTGCTGACACATGTAAGTTGAGGACCAAAGTCTTCTTCCATGTTTTTCACTGATAACACTGAACCTATGATGACTTGTATACAATACTCTGGAGTTGCCAAAGTCACCCAAGGTTACGTAGTGTTGTGTGTTATCACTGATGGACATTGGCTATATACTGTATATTGCATTATATCAGATATAATACAGTTCCCTCAAGACTGACATGGTGAAGGGTGCTGGAGTTTCTATGAAGGCTTCAAAGTCCATGTGACATTTCTGCTGCAGTGTCATAGATTACAGGACATGTGACATAAGGAAGTTTGTTGATTCTGCACATTTTATTTATACAAATTTCCATGACATCTACATGTCTTACAGAAGAAATAATATCATATATACTAGTACCGTTACTGAGCATGTACACAAACACTGGAAACAGACACAGTCATAGTGAGTCCTGGTTTATGAAAGCAAAACCGGGCAGAGCAGACCTGAATAGCGTGTCACACATGTTTAATGAGGTTAGAGAAGCTTTACAGAATAAGTGCGGTTTTCTGAGTCAGTAAGAACATGTGGGCCATTTCTGACCTGACCAGAGGATGTGGTCTTCCTAGTGCAGAACTGAGGCTCATATTCAACATGCATTTGATCACAATCATGTTCTTATTAAACACACATTAACGAGGGCTCTAAGGTTTTGAGTATGAACGTCACAGAATGCCAAAGGCCTTTACATTTAAACTACTATCTATGAAAGCATGGATTCAGTCGTGTAACTGGTTCAAAACCAGAAAAGGCAGCTAACGTTATATGATTCAGTGGGTACTATTGAGTATTAGAGACACTAATTCGCTGGCAAAGTGTATAACCTTCTTCCTCCTCTGCACTTCACCAGAAGGCAAACTGTCTCATGACAAAGCTCCCAAAGTTCATTCAAAGCTCAAAGTTCTCATTCCCCTTTAATGAAGCACCCCTTTGTTTGTTTTAATATGCACTGTTAGCCCAGTTAAATCTAAACTGATTTTCTGTACAATTTTGCCCTTTTGGCCTGGACAGTACAGTACAGGGTGAATTGGGAGGGTTTGATTTGGCTGAGGTTGAGTTAGAGAGATCACACCTGATTCAGCCTCAGGCAGTGACATCATGTGACGGATGGGGTGTGTGAACAGTGGACTAGAATGCAAACAGGTTTGTGAAGTCTGCCTAATGCCTTAACCTGCTACCACCTAGCAGCATGCTCCGCAGCAACTCATACCTTCTCCTCACCCTCCAGGTGGATCCCGTGAGATTGCGCCAGGCTCTGAGGACCGTGATCTTTAACCAGGTGTTCTTGTCTGGGCCGCTGGTCGTGCTGACCTACATGGTGATGTCTTGGCGTGGGAGCCCCTGTGCACACGAACTGCCCACCTTCCACTGGGTCCTGGCTGAGCTGGCCATCTGTGGTCTGCTGGAGGAGATTCTCTTCTATTACTCCCACAGGTGAAGACAGCCGAGCCTTGGCACCAACATGCCTCAGTGTTAGTCTCTGTTAAGAGCCTGTAAGGAGTGGTTTGGCATTTACAAGGCAACTGGTCACATTACTACTTGACTTGCCTGGATTTTTCATTCCTGAATATTTATGATGCTTGGGTTTCATGTGTAACTGTGTATGTAAAAGGTGCATGGGTCCACTCAGTGTAAATGCACACAGTTGCACGGACTTATCTCACTCTCTCCTTCACACTTCAGGCTCTTTCATCACCCTGCCATTTATAAGCACATCCATAAGATCCACCATGAATGGACTGCCCCCATTGGAGTAGTGTCTCTCTACTCTCACCCAGTGGAGCATGTGGTAAGGAAACAGGTTTCAAATGCCTAACCATAATCTGAACCCTAATTCTTCCAGATTATCCGTGGAACAACTGGAGTTGTAAGCACAGGCGAACTTTAGGCGTCAGTAGCTTTGTCTGCGGGATGTCAAAAGAGTTTACCCAAACCTATTCCACATTTAATGATTTAAATGCGGAACGGGTTTGGGTAATTATTGAAATGTGGAACAGGTTTGGGTAATGGTTTAAATGTGGAACAGGTTTGGGTAATGGTTTAAATGTAGAACAGGTTTGGGTAATTATTGAAATGTGGAATAGGTTTGGGTAATTATTTAAATGTGGAATAGGCTTGGGTGATGGTTTAAATGTGGAACAGGTTTGGGTAATGGTTTAAATGTGGAACAGGTTTGGGTAATTATTTAAATGTGGAATAGGTTTGGGTAATTATTTAAATGTGGAACAGGTTTGGGTAATGGTTTAAATGCGGAACGGGTTTGGGTAATGATTTAAATGTAGAACAGGTTTGGGTAATGATTTAAATGTGGAACAGGTTTGGGTAATGATTTAAATGTGGAACAGGTTTGGGTAATGATTTAAATGTGGAACAGGTTTGGGTAATGGTTTAAATGTGGAATAGGTTTGGGTAATGATTTAAATGTGGAACAGGTTTGGGTAATGGTTTAAATGTGGAATAGGTTTGGGTAATGGTTTAGATGTGGAATAGGTTTGGGTAATTATTTAAATGTGGAACAGGTTTGGGTAATGATTTAAATGTGGAACAGGTTTGGGTAATGGTTTTAATGTGGAAAAGGCTTGGGTAATGGTTTAAATGTGGAACAGGTTTGGGTAATGGTTTAAATGTGGAATAGGCTTGGGTAATGGTTTAAATGTGGAACAGGTTTGGGTAATGGTTTAAATGTGGAACAGGTTTGGGTAATGGTTTAAATGTAGAACAGGTTTGGGTAATGGTTTAAATGTGGAACAGGTTTGGGTAATGGTTTAAATGTGGAACAGGTTTGGGTAATGATTTAAATGTGGAACAGGTTTGGGTAATTATTTAAATGTGGAATAGGTTTGGGTAATTATTTAAATGTGGAATAGGCTTGGGTGATGGTTTAAATGTGGAACAGGTTTGGGTAATGGTTTAAATGTGGAACAGGTTTGGGTAATGGTTTAAATGTGGAACAGGTTTGGGTAATGGTTTAAATGTGGAAAAGGCTTGGGTAATGGTTTAAATGTGGAATAGGTTTTGGTAATGGTTTTAATGTGGAAAAGGCTTGGGTAATGGTTTTAATGTGGAAAAGGCTTGGGTAATGGTTTAAATGTGGAACAGGTTTGGGTAATGGTTTAAATGTGGAATAGGCTTGGGTAATGGTTTAAATGTGGAACAGGTTTGGGTAATGGTTTAAATGTGGAACAGGTTTGGGTAATGGTTTAAATGTAGAACAGGTTTGGGTAATGGTTTAAATGTGGAATAGGTTTGGGTAATTATTTAAATGTGGAACAGGTTTGGGTAATGATTTAAATGTGGAACAGGTTTGGGTAATGGTTTTAATGTGGAATGGGTTTGGGTAATGATTTAAATGTGGAACAGGTTTGGGTAATGGTTTAAATGTGGAATAGGTTTGGGTAATGATTTAAATGTGGAACAGGTTTGGGTAATGGTTTAAATGTGGAATAGGTTTGGGTAATGATTTAAATGTGGAACAGGTTTGGGTAATGGTTTAAATGTGGAACAGGTTTGGGTAATTATTTAAATGTGGAATAGGTTTGGGTAATTATTTAAATGTGGAACAGGTTTGGGTAATGGTTTAAATGTGGAACAGGTTTGGGTAATTATTTAAATGTGGAACAGGTTTGGGTAATGGTTTACTGTCTTACTGTTTTTGTTGACTGTCCTAGCTCTCTAATATGCTCCCAGCGCTGATTGGTCCGGTTCTTCTGGGCTCTCACCTGGCCACCACTACCCTGTGGTTCACCATCGCTCTACTGGTGACGACTGTGTCCCACTGTGGCTACCACCTGCCCCTGCTGCCCTCCCCAGAGTTCCATGACTTCCACCACCTCAAGTGAGAGCCCAGCCATTTACACGACATGGCAGAGACAGTACATTAGATTACACGACATAGCAGAGACAGTACATTAGATTACACGACATAGCAGAGACAGTACATTAGATTACGTGACATGGCAGAGACAGTACATTAGATTACACGACATGGCAGAGACAATACATTAGATTTACATGACATGGCAGAGACAATACATTAGATTTACATGACATGGCAGAGACAATACATTAGATTACACGACATGGCAGAGACAATACATTAGATTTACATGACATGGAAGACAATACATTAGATTTACATGACATGGCAGAGACAATACATTAGATTACACGACATGGCAGAGACAATACATTAGATTACATGACATGGCAGAGACAATACATTAGATTTACATGACATGGAAGACAATACATTAGATTTACATGACATGGCAGAGACAATACATTAGATTACATGACATGGCAGAGACAATACATTAGATTACATGACATGGCAGAGACAATACATTAGATTACACGACATGGCAGAGACAATACATTAGATTTACATGACATGGCAGAGACAATACATTAGATTACATGACATGGCAGAGACAATACATTAGATTACACAACATGGCAGAGACAATACATTAGATTACACAACATGGCAGAGACAATACATTAGATTACATTACATGGCAGAGACAGTACATTAGATTTACATGACATGGCAGAGACAGTACATTAGATTTACATGACATGGCAGAGACAATACATTAGATTACACAACATGGCAGAGACAATACATTAGATTACACAACATGGCAGACACAGTACGTTAGATTTATTCTGAAGTTGCACTTCACCCGCTTTGTGGGTTTGGTAATTAATGTAATGTTATTACCCAAGCAATTATAGCGTTTCTCTGACACAGGACACAGATCTTTCCCCGCAGTCCCAGAGTATCTACAGAGAGTTTATTTTCTGAGTTTCAATTCTGTTTAAAAGCATTGTCACATATTAACAGTGTAGTTAACTAGTTGTTCTCATAAGTCTATGGAAAGGTTCCAGAATGTCTGATTATACATTTCCTTGGTTCATTTCAATTAGGTTTGGAGATTTGTCTGCATATGATAGTCTTAACACAGCAGGTTTAACCAACGCTACGGAGTTCTGAGTTTTTACTTAACACAGCAGGTTTAACCAACGCTACGGAGTTCTGAGTTTTTACTTAACACAGCAGGTTTAACCAACGCTGCGGAGTTCTGAGTTTTTACTTAACACAGCAGGTTTAACCAACGCTGCGGAGTTCTGAGTTTTTACTTAACACAGCAGGTTTAACCAACGCTGCGGAGTTCTGAGTTTTTACTTAACACGGCAGGTTTAACCAACGCTGCGGAGTTCTGAGTTTTTACTTAACACGGCAGGTTTAACCAACGCTGCGGAGTTCTGAGTTTTTACTTAACACGGCAGGTTTAACCAATGCTACGGAGTTCTGGGTGTGTTGGACCGACTGCACGGGACTGACGACAAGTTTCGGAAGACGAAAGCGTATGAGCGCCACACCCTGCTGCTCAGCCTCACGCCGCTGACTGAGAGTATTCCAGACGAGCCCAAGAAAACCCAGTAATGAATTCTGACTTCTGGAAAACCTCAGGAGATTGATGTGCTCTGTCTATCTGCCTCTGTTGGGTTAATGCTAGATGTTCATCATAGAGAGATGATCTGAACTAAGGTAATCATGATAGCTGAACTGGTGTACAGTGGCTATGCTAAACTCTGAAGTGTTTCCTTCTGTAAATCAAACAGCGCAGGTGAAGCTCTCCCGCTAGTTCACAAGTTTATCCTGTGGGAAAACTTCCTACCTTTCACTGTTTGTGTAATTGTTCCGCACAATACGGTAGCACTGTTTTTTCAACTATAAGCTGTATTTCTGAGTGTATAATTCCAAGAGACAGCACTACTGGACCAAGACCTTTTAACTGTTTTATTATGCATTTAAAATGTGTAGAGATATCCTCAGACAGAGAGCTGTGGAGAGAGATTATGAAGATGTCTCTGGACTGAACAGTGTTGTAGTGTAAAACACGATAAGAAACTGGAATAATTTACATTTCTTTTTAGTCTGAGTGGATGGATGAATGTCAGTATAATTCTCATGTAATTTGCTGAATAAATAATAGGTATTATAATGACTGTGTGTCCTAACTGTACACATCAACCTCAGAATGACACATGGATGGAGAGGCTACCAAGAACACTCCCCAGTATTCATAACCTGTTCAAGTATTTGATTCTTACAGACACTCATCCTTTTGAACTGTCCTTTTATAAGGAGTCTTGTGACAGAAACATCCGAAAGACTCTGACTTTGTTAAAGCCCTCTGTGTTCACCAGCAAAAAGAATATTTACAAAAATCAAAGAATGGATCAGGTGGTTCAGAGATAAAACATAAACTCAAAACATAACTCACTTCCTGAATAATAACAAGTACTGAATAATAACAACTACTGAATAGTCCCAACTAACTACTGACCAGTGTGCTTAAAGAGTACCCTGTGTTGTCATGTTTATCATAATGAATGGTAGTAGAGGTGAAATCCTTATGCATCACATTTCCCAAAGACACAACCCCACACACACACGTTTGTTTAGTAACTCGTGAAAACAATACTGGAAACGTCATACTGAGATTAGATAAACACTTAACACGACACAGGAGGCCAACAGCTGGGGTTTGAGGGTTTTTTGTCCATTTTATTTTTTTTTTTTAATTTGTTAAGGAAAAGCATAATTACTACAAATTACAAATGACACTAAAAGCGAATCACAGCAGACTACAAAGCAGATATTATGCATTTTAAATGTTATGATACAAGATCTCATTCAAGTATTTTACATTTTTCCATTTTATATATTTTTTTTCCTTTTTTCTTCTTTTCCATGACGAGCTGCAGGTACTGTAAAGGGCAGATAGTACATTTCAATGGTTCATATCCAGCGATTTTATTTATATGGCTTTACCCCCCCCCCCCCCCCCCCCCCCCCCCGAAATTATAAATGTTATTCTCTCAATACTGTCGGTGTGTGTCGGGCCCTGGCCCATCAGAGCTGTGTGGTATCACTATGTTCAGTTGGGTGGAGCTTAAGGGAAAAGCACTGTCTCACTATGGTCACTGTCAGTAAATGTAAGCTGAGAAAACAGGGCCCCAGGCCCTGCTCTGCTACAGTGTTTTTAGCCACCAGTCGAATGGCAGTAACTGCTTTACTAGGACTTGTACTGTTAAAGAGCGCCCCCTGGTGACATTCACCCAAAAACGTCTGCTCAGTGGATCTGTGAACAAGGGAAATGTGTGGAGAGTGCAGCCTCTCCTTCAGTAAAATAAACCCTTAAGTGACCAAGTCATAACACATATATGTGCCTCCTGCACGCCTTGTATTTTCATTGTTTTTTCTTATTAATTTTAATCCCCTTTATCTACCGATTGGGATTACCGATTCCCTGTGCGATCACGGCACAAGGCTTCAGCCAATCCAGGACCATCCCACACATGCCCTCAGTCACTGCTTTTATCACCTGCTCACTTTAAGAGCGTCTCCACGGGAACAATGCACATGTGGAGGTCCACCACATTTCACTGACTGCCCGACTCAGGCTGCCCGTCAGTCAGTCACTGTGATGAGGAACACACCCTCTCTGGATGGACCTTCCAGAACTCAGCACCTCGGGCTCTTTACGATGCCCAACCACGCGGTACCGCTGAGATCCGGGTTCTCAAACCCAGTGAAGGTGCTCCGTGTAGTTTAGTGTGGGGTCACACAAGCACCCTTACTCTCCACAATTTCAACCACTTCAAAATGGAGCCACTGCAGTGAGAGGAAGTGAAGGTGAAGTAAAGCTAGGGGATGATAGTGTTCTGTCCTTGGTGGTTAAGAAAAGTACAAATTAAAAAAAAAAAACACACAGAGAGGAACAAATGGACACTCAACAGGAAACTAAACTTCAGTCTCCCACTACCCATATGTTTTAATGTTAGTAGGAAGCTAGGCCAGTTTCTACAGCAATCAGAACTGAAGAACCCTTCATTTCCAAATGATGGAGAACATTTTTTTTTTTTTAATCTATGCTCTTTCACGATGGCTCATGACATGACTGACTGGAAGTTAACGCTGCTGTTTTAGCTGATACGTGCATCACTAGACAACGATGGCTGGAAACAGAAGAAATGGGGAAAAGGTGTGTGTGAAATTTAGACACAGCTGTGTGTGTGAGGTGTCAGCAGATGCCGCGGGTTGACTTCCCTTTATTTGCAGCGTGCTCCCGTTTCTGAAGACTCACAGACATCATCAGACTGGCATCAAACTGAATCAGAGCCACAGGTAACGCAGAGCTGGAGAATGTCAAAATTAAAAGAAAAAAAATAAAAGCTTTAAAAATCATCAGGGACCACTTGGGAGAAACAAAAGGTATTGGACACAAACATGAAAGGTGATTATATCATTTGTTCCACAGACAACAGCAGAAACAGCCGAGTGTTTCATTAAATTCACATTTGTATGAGGAGGAGCATGCACTCCAGTGCTCTTGATAGAATACGGATTTGGCTGAGCTCACATCCCTTGACTAAATGACCCCTCCGTGGGTGACACAGTTGTTGGTATGGGTGCAGACAGTGGGTCAGAACAAAAAGGCTCTGTGAGAGGAACTGAATTCCCCCGGGACAGAGTCAGAGCGACCTTATACCTGTGAGTCTGTGCACTTCGTTGTGAGAGAGCGGAGCAGCGCCGCGCATGCGTAACATGACTGTCTTATGGCAACGAGAGGAAACGCGGGCAAAACTCAGCTAGGCTGCGACACGTTGCCTAACTATGGTAACTCTTTTCTTTTCTTCAAGTAGTAAGTAACTGGGATCAGTGATTCCAGTCCTTCGATGCACGAATGTCTGAACGGACTCTGAGGAGGGTGAGGCAGTGCTCCTGTCCTGAGGTTTACAACAAACAACCTCAAGATGCTCTCAGACCACGGGGGACGATTCTGTAACAGACCATGTGACGCTTGGAAGACTATTAATTTGGTGAGTTGAAAAAAATTGGCCAAGCTGGGTAGGGGTGTCATTGAGTTGCCACCAGGTCGTGACCAAACGCATGTTGCATATTCGCAGTTTCTATACATGCTGTACAATCAGTGTGTTAAGGTGTCCGGCGCAAACCAAGCAGAAAAAAAGGATAAAGTAAGGCAACGTTCAATACACATACTGAGGATCTGGTACCAGTGTTTCTATATGTGTGTGTTTACATCCTCTCCTCAACAGACTCTACACAGTCTTCAGCATTTAGGTTAACAAAGCATCAATTTCCAACCCATCGCTCAACAAAAAATAAAAATCAATATCAGAAAGAAATAGCAAATCTTTCAGCCAACGCCATGGTGTCAATTGGAACGAGGGTCCAGTCAGGATTTAAAAAAAAAAAAAATTAAAAAAAAAAAATAAAATAAAAATAATAATAATAATAAAAATAAAAGCGTCTCAGAGGATGCAGCTGGCATGAAGTGTTCACAAAAACCATATCCATCCTAAACTGAAACCATGGGAAAATTAAAGTCAAGGTTCACAAAAAATAATGAAAGGAACATTTTGTCATCCCTTCAACAGTCTCTCAGTCCATCTGTACACGTAAAAATGTCGATGTCTCAAAGCAAAGGGGGGGGATATGGAAGAGCCTTGATTTTTTTTTCTCGGGAGCCGTTTGTTGTAAAGTTGCCTTTGTCATGCTTGCATGAGCTGTCTGGAGCCCCCCTGGCTTAGACAGAGGATAAGATGGCGAAATTCAACCGGGGCAGCCAAGGTTACTTTGGCGTCTTGGCGTCCGGCGCGGCAGCGGTGGAACGCTGGCTTGCGTTTTTGGCGGAGCCCTCGGTGGACTGGACCGGGCTCATGCTCGCTTGGCTGCTGGGTCGGCTGGAGGTCTGGGAGGGGTGACGGCGACGCCCGTCACTGCTGGAGGGGTGTCTCTTCCGGCTTCCTTCCTCTATCGGGGGCTGAAATTGACAGACAAAGAAATCTTACCATCCCGATGGAGACGATTCACTGAGCGCCTTCACTAACAAAGAAACACCCAGGAAACACCCAGAAAACACCCAGGAAACACCCAGGAAACACCCAGGAAACACCCAGGAAACAGTGTCCAAAAAACAAACTGAAATACCTGGACAGTCTTTTAATGGAAAGATCTCTTTCAGAGATAAAAACTTAAACAATATATCCAGTCCAAAACTTTAGTTGCCTGTTGTAGATCCAATTACAAAAAATAACTAGAGTCCCTACCGTGGAACACCACCAGCTGAGACAATGAGATAAGACAGAATAAGCACTTACGTCCACTCTGAAATCCTCTAAGCGTTTGAACTTGCTCAAGTACTCCTGCAGCTTGGGGTCAATCTCCAAATTCTTTGTTTTGGAATACTTCAGAAACGCCCAGAACTTCTCCAGTCCATACAGCTGGCCTGTCACACACAGCCGTGAGACACGAATGAGGGGGGGAAAAGGCTATATGATAGTACCACTGAAAATGACAGAAAACAACCCCGTACCTGCTTCATAGTCTTTTCTGGTCTCCTCCTGAAAGTCTTTAAAGATGTCCGGCCGGAACTTCTTCTCCAAACCGTAGCTGTAATACCTGAAGAGGCACTCTAGTCCGTACCTGCATCACACACAAACACAAACAGACGATCGCTGCAGGTCAACACACTGACTTTTTGTTTTGGTTTACGCCCTATCCCCAAGAAAAGCCCTGTCATTGGCTGGGAGGGTTGTGAGTGAACACCGCCCACCTGTAGCCCTCTTTCCCGTCCTCCACCACCAGCTGTCTGAACTCCTCATACATTTTCCTGTTGAAGTGATCCCGTAAGAAGAATGACCAGAACCGAAACAGCGTGTTCATCTCTTGAGACTGGCCAATGCCCAGTCGCTTGCGTTCTGAAAAGAGACAAGTTTCAGATAAATGATTATGGTTTGGCACAAATCCCAGTCTGGCTGGTGGTAAAGACCATGCCATCTAACAATGCCAACAGAGGTGCCACCACTGTCGCAGAGTCGAGTCTGTGCTGAGCTCGAGCGTACCGTTAAGGCAGCGTCGACGGTACTTGTGATAAACGTGTTGCGTGAAGCCGTTCTCCTTGAGTAACTCGTGAGAGGGGTGCTGGAATTTGGGAAGAGACTGAGGTGTGCAGCCATAGTTCCCAAGTGCCGGGGTTCCTTCAGACGGGCTAGCATTTGAGCTAAAAGAAAAGACCAATCCGTATTAATGCATGAGGAACTGTGAACAAAACACCTTCAGGAAAAAGATCACGTCTACCGAACACGGGGAGTCTGTGTACCTGACTGAGGCAGTGCGTGAACGGTGCTCTCGGGAATCCATGACCCAGCCCACGTGACATTCCATGGGCGGGTTGGAGCTGTGTCGGGTCTTCCTCTTCCGCGGGGTCTGGGGCAGAAACACAGTGATGGGTGGGGAAAACGTCACCATGAAGCTTCGCGGTCAAACTCGGCAAAGAAACAAGAAGACCAGCACCGCGTTTACCTTGGCGTCAACCGGCCGCCCCTCTTTAACCACGGGGTAGAACCGGGGCGTCTGCGTGGGGTCCTTGAGGCGCGGGGTGCGAGGCGTACGGGGGGTGCGGGCACTGCGGTAGTTGGGCGAGTCAGGCACGGTAGTCGGCAGCGAGCGGGCTATTGTCGATGGCTCTGGAGCACCAAACAGCTTGTTTGCCAAGGCATCTGTTGGAACTGTGAGGAGAGGGTCATCAACAAACATGATAGGAGCAATAAGGGAGAATATCAACCGTGATTATCATCTCCTCAGACGACCCTATGTAACTACAGTAGTTTCTGTTCGGGGAGATGGTCTTAGAGAAGAGTAGTTTTAGTAGTAGGGCCATTCTTACTCTGCTGGGGCCGCGGGGGGCCGGGGGGGACCTCCTGATTCGGGTCCACAGGAGGTTCTGGGGTCAGACAGTCAAACTGTTCTCGGCTGATAAGATGGACCTTCTTAAAGTTCTCCACCTCTTGCTGTTGAGGCAAAGCATACACAAGAGTTCAGTACATGTTTTATGCTTACAGTTTTAGAAGTTGAGGTTCACAAAAAGGAAGGTAAAGTTCAGTGCAATTCTAATGCTAAAGAGGTTACTGACATTCCTATTTATGACGTTTCAAAGAGACATTTAATAAAAAAACAAAACAAAAAAACAACATACAAGGAACGGTATACAACAAGATCTAGTCGGAGAAACAAACAAGCTTGTTTACACTGAAGCTTTTCCATTGTTTTCAAATTCATTTTCAGATCAGTGTGTCCCAGCAGCCGATCATCCAAATTCCAGAAATTCAAAGTCCACAGGCAGACCCTACAGCCCTGAAACTGACATTTCAGCCATAACTTTACCTCTGAATTTTGGAAGGCCATTTCTTCCATAATGTCCCCAGAACCCCAGTAGGCCAAGCCTAGCACGGTGGCGTTTATGTATGAACCCTGCTAGCAGTGTGGGACTCACTGGACACAGCACGTGAAAGACACAAAGGGAATCCCCACAAAGAGAGAGATCACACACAACAAGCCTCTCTACACAGGCCCATTCTGTGCCCTGCCACATCCAGAAACAACACGGCCATTTTCACTGCTCACGCTGGAAAAGAGAGCGTGCTCACCTGTACACACCTGGAATCAGTCAGAACCTCTCCCTTAAGTCACATTCCCTGTCATTCTGTCATTGTGATAGGCCTACACATTTTGGCTCGACTCATAAACCCGTTACACACAGGGCAGAATTACCCACGGTCAGCAGCCGCGGGGCCGGCTGCCAGCCCTAAGTCTGGCTCTGAAGGCCCTAGGGAGGCAGGGGCTCCACTCTATGTGAATCAGTAATGTTCACAAGTAGCGTGTGGGCTGGATCAGAAAAGCTGGACCAGAAAATGCCACGTCATTGGCCAGAGAGGTCGTCACGTGTCTTTTGTCACGTGAAAGAGCACTTAGAAACTCATACGGTCTCATCAACTTCACTATATACATTAAAATCACTGGCAAGTTTGACAACCTGTCAGACTACACATCTTACAGCTCACCAGGACTAAAAACACAACTACAGCTAATGAAATTAGATTTAAAAAAGGGAAGCCTTGGACACTGGATGACAAAACAATTGCCATTCTCACTAACATGACAAAAGATAAACAAACATCATGTAATTCCACTCACAGCCGACGTTTAATTAATCGGACCACCCTGACGATGCCTAAAACTGTGATAATGATCATTTACTTTGATTTCTAATTAACAGGTCACTGACTGTAACGATCAGTCAAGTTCAATGTGTAAACTGAACAAACAAAAACCCCTCTAAAATACTGCTGAGAACCTGCTTGTCTGAATTTCCCTATGGACTCATACTTAACCACACACAGGGCTGAGCATTCGGGAGGGCTGTGTTTTTTGGGGTCATATGAGCATCACCGCGACTGACCTTAATCGTGGCGTATTCGGGTTCGTACGTGTCGTCCCATAGATCCTGTTCGTAGTAGTACAGTCCGTCGTTGATAACTTTAGCCAGCTCACTGGTCAGTTTGGAGCGAGACACGTGGTTCCCAGTGCGGTCTCCCCCAGGATGCTTACGCAGGTAGGGCGGCGTCTGGGTGACGATGAGGATCTTGTTAACGTCGCGGTCGTCTATCTCGCCGTCGGAGTCCTCGTCAGACCAGTCGGTGAAGGTGTTCCGCCGGCCGTCCATCTGCTCCATCTCCTCGTCGAACATGAAGTCCAGCTCCTCCGGCTCGTCTTGGTCCTCCGTCTGGGCCGAGCCGGACGGCGCTGGCGTCCGCGCCTCCTCTGCCTTCTGCAACAAGAGAAACATCAGAGCCATCCCATAATGGTTTTAGACAGAGATAAAGACGTGGAGTAGAACGAAACTGGTGCAAGATTGCCGTGCGATCAGAACGAGTGAAATGATTTACATGAAATATGTTCACCTTAGAAAGGGCCGAATGGCAAGGGAGGGGAAGGACAGAGTGGACAAAGATTCAGCTCCAGAGTCACGTTTCACTCACCTTAGGTCTCGCCGGCGATGGCCGAGATCTCTTCTTCACCTCGATCCAGGACTCTGAGTCGAGATCAGGCAGGCTGGCTGACAGGCCCTTGGGCATGGTCTTTAAGTTACTGAGGTCGTCAGCCTTGGTCTGCACTGGGGTGGACGACCTCGCAGGCTCTGGGGAAGAGCATCCATTAGATGGTTAGAAAACAAGATGCCAAATCAATATGGATTAACAAGCCTCTCAAGCTAATTGCCTCGACAAATATCAGCGATACATCAACATTTACAGTGGTTAGCACAGTAAAGTAAATAAATAAAAAAGACCAGCTGAACAGCTGAAGTATCATTAGAACAACAGGCCGCTGTGGTACCTTCACCCCATACCCAACCTCCAGGACAGTCTGTACCATTAGAAACCACATAATGCCATGTCTGAAACTACTGGAACAGAGAACCAATAGTGACTCTGTTTGTTTTTTGTTTTTCTCGACAGAACACTGCAGTATAGAGTGGCTACATCCCTCGTTTTATTACGGTCTTTCAGCTTTTTTCTTGCGTGACTTTCTCAGAGCACTGGATGCCCCCAGACTCTCAGTAATAACAAGAAAAAACCCTTTCATTCCAAATGAGAGTTTGGACTTGGCTGGTGGTACAGTACTGACCTTACACTGTAAAACATACTGTGACTGCAGGCATTTAAACACGGCAGCTTGTCACAGCTTAGCATGTGACAACCGACTGGTAAAGAGTGACTGGCTATCAGTGTTTGTGTGCTCATGGTGATCCAATCAGATTCTGTACTCAGAGGGAGGGTCTCTGGTTCTATTCTGGAAAGCCCAGTTGGCACAGCCTTGGGCAGGCACCATACTGCGTCAAAACACAGAACTAGTCACTAAGTTTGAGAGTTCCCGTAGGGGTACAGGTCAAGGTGGCAGATTACCTGAGGGTTTCTCCACAGCCTGTCTGGGCACAAACTCAGGGCAGTTGATGAGCTGGGAGAAATCAGTCTGGGAATGATCCAGCACAGTTAGTCCAGGTAATGGCCACTTCTCTGGGTCCACCTTACGGCGAATTTTCATATCAATGATCTCCACTTCTTTACTGTCCTTCAGCGCCTGAGCAGACATCAAAATAAAGATATTAAGATGAATGGAAATAATTCACCATGTTACAAAGGTAAGAAAGTATGAAATAATAACGAGGCAGAGGACACACGGGGACAGGGTTGGCTCTCAGGAAACACACCTCCAGAATGAGGCTGAGGTCTGCAGTGAGGGCCTGGACCCTATGGAAGCTGGCGATAAGCGCTATGGGCAGAAACCCCTCCTGATCCATCTTCCTGCGCAGGAAGAAGTCTCTCTCCAGGTTGTCAACGCTGAAATAATATTCGCTGTAAAGAGATAAAGGGTAGAATATGATCAATGAGTAGAGATATGGATCGGCCCAGTAAAGCCAGGTGGAACACAGGTGTAAACTGCAGGTCAAATTTCAGGTTTATTCAAAAACAATCAATGAATGAGTTTAAATAAAGTTGTAGCCGTACCGCAGTGGTTCATCTAACAGCTTAACCTGCCCTCTGCATACACAAACCGAGACCAATACACTATCAAAGACCGCAGCTCCACTAGGCGTGTATTTGGACCCACCCCATACTCCATACTTCCCATTCAGATCCGGATTTCCCCTGGACCGAGCTGACATTTCTTCACTAAAGAAATTATGAACCAAACACGTGTGTTATGTTAACATGAAACCAGTGCAGGGTCTGTACTGATTCACTGTCTGTAAGTATGAAGAGAGCACCTTAAGATTGAACCATCATTATTTCAACACTCTCAGCTACTGTAGGCTCATGTTTATAATATGTATAGTGCACTGGCACCAAGTCTGAGATACCAGAATGGATCTCATGTGTTGTGCTGTGGTGTGTTTCTTGAAAAGCATTATTTCACCAAAAACATGTAATATGTGAAAAATTCTGTGGGTCAGTCCTTTTGGAGACAGGCTTGCATTCTGGTACTGGTCCTGCAGTTAGGGGAAAAACAAAAGCTACTGGCTGATTTCACTGGTGACCTTCACAGTAGGCGCTCCTGAGCTGCCACATTGACCGTTTTTCTCTCAGGCAGATGGTAACTCCTCAATCCATTCACACGCTAATGGCAGTTCTGTCGAGCCTTTCCTGTGTTCTGTAATGGACGATCTACACTGGTGTCTCTGTATGTCTGAGTCTGAACTTCAACAGCCTTTCACAGTCCTTCATCTATCAAACACTTAGGCCATCGTTTAAAAAAAAGAAAAAAAAGAATAGAGAAGAGAATAGAAGCATGAGCTGCCGACAGAGAACCATCCCTCACTCACAGCGAGATCAGTCTCACGTAACAAGTGCTTTAACGTTGGGTTCAACTCTGCTCTTCCGTTCTCTCTCATCAAATCTCAAAGTGGATTTCTTTACAAAAATAAATCATTTCTTTCTTTCCCTCTGGAAGACAACCACTAACCTTGCAGTAGGACTACGGCTGCACACTACTGAGAAAACATGAGCAATAAACCTGTTGGATGCTCCACTGGCCATATCAGATACAATATAATAAATTTTCATGTGTCTGATTCCACTTACTGTAAGTAAAGACCTTCAGAATGAGTATGCTGTATGCTGTGTTAGGAAATACATAAATTCCAACTATTTAGCAAGTTTATTTAACACCGGAAAACGCTATGACACATTTTACACAAAAATGTATGTTTGTGGAAAAGTCATCTCTTTTCTGACCAAAGTATTACCACATGGCAGATTGTACTTCCCCATTTCAGTGCCCTACTTACACTCTCTGTCTCAGTTGTTCCTTTAGGACTTTTGTTTTCTACTGTAATTCTTCGGGACTATTGTATTTTAGGAGCATGTTACTCAACTCATGGGCAGCCTGTGGCCTAATGGTTAGAGAAGCAGGCTTGTGACCGAAAAGTCGCTGGTTCGATTCCCAAGGCCCTTGGGCAACGCACTTAACCCCCAGGTGCCCCCCAGGTGCAGGTGTGCTGCCCACTGCCCCTGTGCCTAACAGATGTGTGTGCTCACTATTAGTGTGTATGGATAGGTTAAATGCAGAAGACAAATTCACTGCTCGCTGTTCACAGTGTGTATGTGCACAATCACAGAGATTTTAAAAAACAAAACAAAACAAAAGAAACCTGTTTCGTGAGACTCGGGTTTCTCTTTGCGGCTCTCTGCTTGACCAATGTGATGAAGCCAACACATTGTAGACAGGTGTGCACTGGTAATGCTACTCCCCTCTTCTATGCCTCTCCAATAACGTTCCCACTTTATGATCTCGGCCATTCCTGATATCCCAGTCCTCTCAGGTGTGTTTATGGTAGGGTTGGGAACCAAAAGTCAGTTCCAAATTAGAACCGAATCCAAAATGCCAAGTACCAGGTACCCATAAAAAAAAATTAATTTTGGTTCTTCTTGTGGGCTCCTAAACGCAATATTACTGCAAAAGCAAAGGCTACATATCTGCAAGGACATACATAGCTATCTGCCAGGACCTGTCTCCATCACTATGTCACGCATCAACGCAACAGTGTGTCCATATGTTTACATATGAGCTAGCATGCATGGCTAATGTCAAAACAGTGTGTCCATATGTTTACACATGAGCTAGCATGCATGGCTAACGTCAAAACAGTGTGTCCATATGTTTACACATGAGCTAGCATGCATGGCTAACGTCAAAACAGTGTGTCCATATGTTTACACATGAGCTAGCATGCATGGCTAACGTCAAAACAGTGTGTCCATATGTTTACACATGAGCTAGCATGCATGGCTAACGTCAAAACAGTGTGTCCATATGTTTACATATGAGCTAGCATGCATGGCTAACGTCAAAACAGTGTGTCCATATGTTTACACATGAGCTAGCATGCATGGCTAACGTCAAAACAGTGTGTCCATATGTTTACATATGAGCTAGCATGCATGGCTAACGTCAAAACAGTGTGAAATGTGGACCGCGGGAAACGGTTGAAAGTGTGGCTTCACTTTAGATACGAAAACAATGGCAAGACAAAGTGTAATGCATGCGGGAAGCTAATTAGCTGCAAGTTAAGGCTGTACATCAGATCTGACCACCATTTCAGGCAGCACTGGTTCAATCTGACAGACTGTACTGCAGTCTCCCAGCCGAAGTGTGTCGTCACCATCACTGACATTCACTCATGTTTTTCTTGGATTTACTTCTGATTACAATGTAATTGTGTGATTCTTGGCAAGCATTTTTTTTTCATTAATATTTTCTAGAGCATTATTTTCTTCTTGAAATGCCTTGATTCAGGAGTATGATCTCTTTTACATTTGCTTGACGTTTAAAATTACCTCTGGATGAGGTGTTTACTGGTTGATAGTGCGGATAGTGTGTTATGTCCTTGACTAGAAACATATAGGACAAATAAAGATGTGTTTTGGTACGTGTTTGCCACCAGAAAATAGTATCTCCAAATTAAGCTAACTGCTAGTAGTTTAACTGCTCTATATTGATCTTTACTAGTAAATAGTAAATACTATTTAATTTGTGCATGTTCAGTTAACGCTTAAAAGAATAAAGATATTTTTATTATCTAAACATTTGACCTATTTTTTTTTTTTAAACATTTTGGAATCGGAATCAGAATCGATCAAATTGAAACGATACCCAACCCTAATTTATGGTGCGGGTTCATGTCACCATGACAATATATATAGGATACATCATGCTGTCCTAGTGTAGAGTAGGGCAAAGACACATATATACACTGGTTAGTGTGTTTGTGAAAGGCTAGACATATTCAACAGCACCCTTTTGACTTCACTTCAGAAATGTGACAAATTCACTGGCTCACATTCTAATCTATTAACCCTTAATACATGTCAACTAACTCACCACACAGTGCACAATTAACCAGTTACAGCTCTACATCTGCCAGTGAAAAACATCCATCACTCTGACGACGCTCTGTTTTATTCTTCACGCCAGCGCCTCCTCGCCAAACGTCAGTGGCCTGAGTTTTTCAAACCATCTCAAATCAGTCACTGTTTTAACATGATTTTTTTACTGGTGTAAACACTCTCACCTCTTATTTTCCTAACGTCGCTGGCAAATATTTATCAACAGGAAAACTATTCGTTTCTCTACTGTGTGATACTGTATGTTTCAATCTCCTGGCTTCCTCTGTGTTCATTTTAATCTGTTCTTAGCCTCAAATAAGACTTGTTAGAGTAATCCATTTGGTTTAAGAATGGTCCAATAACAACACTGGACACCATGGAGCACTGTGTGAGCTTAAAATTCCAGCCACTGCTCTGGAAGTGACAACCTGGAGCACTTTAATCTGACAAAAACCACAACGGGCAAACTCCAAGAAAGTACTTCACTGTGTGGTTGGTATTACCCAGGTCATAAGACTGTCTCACTCTGGACCTGTAACAGTCTGTCTATTACCCAGGTCATAAGACTGTCTCGTTCTGGACCTGTGACAGTCTGTCTATTACCCAGGTCATAAGACTGTCTCACTCTGGACCTGAAAACTGTCTGTCAGGTGAAGTCTGTACTCACATCTGCCGTTTGATGTAGTCCTTGAGGAGATCCTGGTCCACGGAGTACAGGTCAGCACTGCTCATGTTGTCGTAGTAATATGTGACAGCACTGTTGAACTTCTGGCCGTAGGCACCATCCTTTCCATCATATGCCTTATATCCATAGTGGTAGTCGAAGTGGCCTGCATCACCAAAACATTACATCAACATTTTCATTAAACACACACAGACACCCCATCACAGGCAGAATTTCCCTGGACTGGAGTCTTAGCCAATGTAGGAAAGACTGGTGGTGGCAGCTCTCTCCTGGACGGCATTAGGAGAGGAGGAATTTGGGTACAAAGTTTAAAATGAAGAGTCATATGCCAACGCCTTCCTTTGGGTATTTACGGCTCGACAAAAACACCCGACGAGCACCCAAAGTGTGACAGGAAGGGCCTCACAAATAGAGCGATGTACAGATGAGTCACACACCTCTGTTCCCACCCCGGCCTCTTCCTCTTCCTCGTCCTCTGCCGCGACCTCGACCTCTGAACCCTGCCCTGAAGGGAGCGCCCTCACTCTTCACACTGGACACCTCATCATGGTCATCCTGGGATTCCGCATCATACTTCCCACTGTGCCAGTCTGAAGCCAGACACATGGGATAAACCAGCCAGCAGTGAGGAGTCCATACACACACACACAGATGCAGTTCTGACACAGTGGCCCAGCGGTCAATGAAAACCAATAAAGACATTAACTCTTATCTCTAAACTCCAACTGCACCCCACCCATTCATAATGTGAGCAATGCATGTGATTGGCTACTAAACACACTGAACTGAGGTGGTAATTATTCACTGGCCTCTTCAAAAATCTGAACTAGACCATTCATTTCTCTCTTTCTGACAGACTGGGAAATGTTGGGACAGTGATGAGACAGACTGGGAAATGTTGGGACAGTGATGAGACAGGTGAGGGGTCACTGGGGATTCTTACCCCTCAGGTCATTTCGGCTGTTGGGGGGGATTCTAGGGGCCTCGTTTTGCCGTGCGTTGTTCCTCGAGGCAGAGCGTTCTCTTGGACCCTCAGATTTCACCTCAATAACAAGGGGCACCCACTTATGCTTGTTTCCTAAACCAAAAAAAACACATACATGCATTTAGCACTGATGCTTGTTTCCTAAACCAAAACAACACATACATGCATTTAGCACGGATGCTTGTTTCCTAAAACAAAAAAAACACATACATGCATTTAGCACTGATGCTTGTTTCCTAAAACAAAAAAAACACATACATGCATTTAGCACTGATGCTTGTTTCCTAAACCAAAACAACACATACATGCATTTAGCACTGATGCTTGTTTCCTAAAACAAAAAAAACACATACATGCATTTAGCACGGATGCTTGTTTCCTAAAACAAAAAAAACACATACATGCATTTAGCACTGATGCTTGTTTCCTAAAATTAGCAGCATACAAACATCTTGCATTGGAGCAGCATTTGGTAAACCGGCTTCAGTTACTCAAAGGAGAGCTTCTTTATTTTCTCAGTGATCTGCCCAAAACTCAGAGACAAATCTTCATACAAACGGTCATTTGACATCCATCACTTTCGAGGGTTTTTTCACCTGTAGCATGGTTTCTCATTTTTAGATCTGATGCATTCACACAACTGCAGGCTTTCTGAGGATTTTTCCATTCAGACCACAGTCTGACCACAACATGTTCTACAGAAGTCACTGGTAGTAAGAGTAATGTGGGACTCCCTGTCCCTGTAGGTTTTGAGGGTAGAGGTGTCTGTGCATTAAGGGGAATCGTGTACACAGAGTGTAACACACAGACTTGACTCACTGGGAAGAGACTGACTGAACTCTGTACATTTGTGTCTAATCATGTATGGAAAGCTACCACACCATGGTGAACCTGTCAAACAGCTAAGAAGGCCTGCAACAATGTCAGAGGAATTCATTATCAGCCTAGAGAAATCTACCATTGCCTATAGAAACCACGATAGTCCACTTTAATTCCCTCCTATATTAGATCATTTAACATACACTGACTGTCATACTCCATACCTATCATTTAACATACACTGACTGTCATACTCCATACCTATCATTTAACACACACTGACTGTCATACTCCATACCTATCATTTAACACACACTGACTGTCATACTCCATACCTATCATTTAACACACACTGACTGTCATACTCCATACCTATCATTTAACACACACTGACTGTCATACTCCATACCTATCATTTAACACACACTGACTGTCATACTCCATACCTATCATTTAACACACACTGACTGTCATACTCCATACCTATCATTTAACACACACTGACTGTCATACTCCATACCTATCATTTAACACACACTGACTGTCATACTCCATACCTATCATTTAACACACACTGACTGTCATACTCCATACCTATCATTTAACACACACTGACTGTCATACTCCATACCTATCATTTAACATACACTGACTGTCATACTCCATACCTATCATTTAACACACACTGACTGTCATACTCCATACCTATCATTTAACACACACTGACTGTCATACTCCATACCTATCATTTAACACACACTGACTGTCATACTCCATACCTATCATTTAACACACACTGACTGTCATACTCCATACCTATCATTTAACACACACTGACTGTCATACTCCATACCTATCATTTAACACACACTGACTGTCATACTCCATACCTATCATTTAACATACACTGACTGTCATACTCCATACCTATCATTTAACACACACTGTCATACTCCATACCTATCATTTAACACACACTGTCATACCTCATACCTATCGACTTCATTAAAACATTTCACAGCATTAACTCTGAGTGATGCTAAAGTCTGCCGGTGGTGCGGGGACGCGGAGAAAAGGGGCACCTTTCTTTCTCTGCCCATATTTCTCCTCTCCATTCTTCTCCTCGCCAGACTCGTCAGACTTGGTCTTCTGGTTCTCCTTGGTCTCCTCGTTCTCCCGTTTCTCCTTCGATTCCCTCTTGATCGTGGATTTCTTCTGGGCCTACGGGGGGGAGGAAAACAAGATTCGTATTAAATGACACTCTTCTGCGACTTCTTTTGTTTCTTATTTTGAGTTGTTAAAACCTTAGCACACTGAATCTGTCTGAGAACTGCCAAAGAATGACATGTTCTAACTGTCTGACGTCACACAGACAACATCTCCCTCCTGCCCGGCACACGTACACTCTATACCAAACATTTTAAAAAGGTTTCATTTTTTCAGCTGTGTTTATCCGACCAAATCCACTGGCAGCAAAATATGACCACTAACCTAAGCTAAACCAAAAATGCCAATCAGGCATCAGGCAACATCAAGCAAGGTTCAACCAAATTCTGATATTCTGATGTATTAAAACCTACTCTGCCTCATAAGTCAGTTCGTAGCAAACCACGCGTGCATTTTGACTTGTCACTGCCGGAGACTCGGTAACACAGAGAGGTAATGCTGAGGCTCAGGAATCTGATCCAGCAGAGACAGAAAGACCAGTTTCACTAAACAAGTGACCTGCTCCCCTCACAGAAGCCCCTGATACCCCAGTTCAGTTCCTGCTTTCATCACATTCACACTGGAGACCAGCATCAGACTCTATGAGAAGGCTGAGAACTGGAAAACCGCTCACGGCTTCAGGATTCTCCCAAGCTACTAGTGCTTTTCAGCAGTCTCTCCTAAACAGGTAAACCAGCTGCAGGGAGACTAGTGATAAATTCTCTTAGGTGTTACAGAAATCTGTGACAGTGTGAATGCAGCCTAAATTGTTCAGAGTAACAGACAAGTACCAATAATATCAGTGGAAAAACTGTTCATAAATAAAATTACTGAGGAACCCCACCCAACCGGCCGAATTAGTGAGAATGCCAGTAAGAGCACATCATTTGCTTGTGCAGACAGATAAAATACACAAGCAAACAGTTTCCTATTAGTGGCTGATTGACTTAAGATGACGGAGCACTAGATAACAGCCTTTCCAAAAGCCGTGAGGAGCAGTGTTCTTTCAGCCTGGTGTTCTGCTCTGGTCATTACATCTCCTCACTGCAGTGCTGGTGGTCTTACTTGGTATGTGAAAGTTGGCACCTGTCCTTCCAAGACAAAAAAAGTCCAAGGAATTTCTCCTCTAATAATGACAGCCAAGCTTTGGAAATCATATTATTATGCAAATCCATCTGTGTGCATGACAGCTACCCATTTTTAGCAGTTCCCACCTACAACAAACAACACTCCCACATGAACCGCCCAAATCTGCATATAAACTGAAGTCGAGATGTTACAGATTTTTGTGTGACTACCAGAGTGCAGACATGCTACTAAAACCAAACTCCAAAACTACAGGAGGCCACGTGTTATAAAGACGAGGGCCACAGAGACCCGGACTTGCTGTTTGTGTCAGAGGTTGGTGTTGCAGGGGGTTCTGTAAGTGGTCCTCATAACGCACTGTGTGTTCAGGGATTCACTGAGTTAGAGTTCACCCTGTTCTTCGTATTGGCAATGCACTTGTCTTGCTTTAGCATCCCTCTCTGTGATGAGCACCTGCGTGATTTTGGAAATAGTTTGGAAGTAGCTTTTGTTCCTGGTGTTGGGTGTTCCTGCAGTGAGACAAAGGAGTGTGGGCTCTCAGTTTGAACCGAGGCCTGTATCCTACAACACACTACGGCTGACCTTAAGACAGTGCCTGGAACCTTTTCTCCCTAAAATTCTATTACATATATTAGATATATTCAAATATATTAACTATTTTAAGATATCCAAAAAAGTCCATTTACATACAATTACCACATTCACAAAGCAAACAAAACCTGTCCACATGCTGCAGTGTGAAAAACAATCGTAACAGACATCACTTTGATTATTTAGCTGATTAATCAAAAAAACTCTAGGAGTTCATAACAGCAGGCAAACGCAACAGTGTCACTATCCCTGTGAGTCTCAGACACACCCGTGTTAAGATCAAGGCAGGAACAGGGCCTTTACTGACGCCACTAAGGGCCAATCAACTTACAGGGGATCTCCCAGAAACGCCCGCCTCTCTGTCCTGCCTGACCGGCATGCCGCTGGTCCCAGTCACACCCTGAATCTACGGAGAAGGGGAAAGAATGGGGTCTCTCTGAAACAGTGCACAGAGCACTGTCTGAAGACTGTCAGCAAAAACACACAAGTGCTCTACAACACACACACACAAATATATACATGAGACTGCGTTCATGCTTATTTGGGCATTTGGTTTAAGCAGGGGAATACATTTAGGTTTTAGGTAAGACATACACAGCATAAGCTAATCAGCAATGAGTGATCTAATGTCAGGGGAGCATTTTTAGTCAATCTATTTACTATGCATAGTAGACCTGCTATTTGGTGTACATTGTGTATTTAAGTGCAAATATTTGTTCACAAGTTGCTTCACTGGCTGCCTACTGTAAATACATCAAGCATCAGACAGGCTAGCAGAAAGCAGGCCATCTTCAATAGAAAATACGTACCAAAATCTGAAGATTCACAACACCCTCATCTGTCCATGGCCATACGGTGCTGTAACTCTGCTAATAACCCTGCTGTCCGTTTTCTGTTCACTAATAACCCTGCTGTCTGTTTTCTGTTCACCAATAACCCTGCTGTCCGTTTTCTGTTCACCAATAACCCTGCTGTCCGTTTTCTGTTCACCAATAACCCTGCTGTCTGTTTTCTGTTCACCAATAACCCTGCTGTCCGTTTTCTGTTCACCAATAACCCTGCTGTCCGTTTTCTGTTCACCAATAACCCTGCTGTCCGTTTTCTGTCTATGTGCTGTTCACTGAAGTATCTGAGGAGCTCCACAGGTCAAACACTCACAATTTAAGGAGAAAGTACAGCAGATCCCAACTCATTAGAATTAATCAAACTTTAACCTGAGTTTCTACATGGCCTGGGAAATTCACTGTCTGTCTTTAGGTACTCTGAAGCCATGTCCCTCCTTACAGACACAGTAAGTAAGCATCAACTGTTATAAACTGAAAGTTCACAAAACACAGTTTGAGAAAAAGAAACAAGAAAAGAAAAGAGAAAAACAGACAGAGGATTGTAATGTAATAGCTGAGCTGAGTGAAATGTCTGAGAGACCTCTTTAGCGCCCCCTGTGAGCATATCTGACCAGCCCCAGTGAACACGCGTTCAGGAACTCCACAATACAGCTGAGAGAAAACGTTCATAAAGGATGATCGGGATTTATCCGATCTGATCTTCATGAAAGTCATCAAATGAATGAGGACAGTCGAATTTAACGATACACACGCTGTATTACGCAGCCATAACTGTGCTGATGAATGGTTTTAACAGTTAAGGTCATAGATGGAAAAAGTCTGTGAGCCCTTACATCTGGAGCCTCCTTTACTGGCAATAACCTCAACCAAACACATTTTGTAGCTGCTGATCAGACCTACGCAGCAGTTAGGAGGAATTCTGTCCAATTCCACTATACAACACTCTAACAGTTCTGGTATGGTTTTGGGAGGTCTTCCACCAACAACCTGCTAGAGATCATGCCAACAGCATCTCAATGGGATACAGCCAGGACTCCGGCTTGGCCATTCTAAAATACAGAACTTCTTCTGTTTAAGCCACTCCACTGCTGATTTACTCATCTGACATGTTGCAAGACCCAACTTCTTTTGAGTTTTAGATCACAGACAGACACCCTGACATTCTGCTGTAGACCTTCCTGATACAAATCTAGCTTCACTGGTCCCTGACTGATGTTCAGCCAAGCCAACCAAAATGTTTATGTCGTTATGCTTTACGCATGTAAAAGGCAGGGCAGGTCAAACTAATACCTGGATTGAACGGAAACCCCTGACTCACTGACTGGAACACCTGATTCCAATTAGCCTCTAATCAAAGGGTCATTATACCAAAGGGTCACACGCTCTTTCCATCAACAACTTTTGTTTGTTTAAACCATCTGTTAAATAAAGCTATGGAAATGAGTTGTTTGTTAAAAAAGACTGTTTATTATTACGACTAAATAAGATTACATTTTAGGAGCTATTCATAAATGCAGGTAATTCCTAAAGATTAAGAAGTCTCTCACATCTGTAGCTATCGTACCGATCACCCCAAGAGATAATCCAGTTACAGCGTAATCACTCACACAGAGCAGTCAGCGCTGTGAGCTTCACACAGAGCAGTCAGCGCTGTGAGCTTCACACAGAGCAGTCAGCGCTGTGAGCTTCACACAGAGCAGTCAGCGCTGTGAGCTTCACACAGAGCAGTCAGCGCTGTGAGCTTCACACAGAGCAGTCAGCGCTGTGAGCTTCACACAGAGCAGTCAGCGCTGTGAGCTTCATACAGAGCAGTCAGCGCTGTGAGCTTCATATAGAGCAGTCAATTTCAGTGCCTGTTAAAACAACATGTCACTTCATGTTTGGCTGTGTGACACTTAGATAATAGTGAGCACAACTTTCACACCATTTTCCATTGGAGTGAAGCCTAAAATAGCCCTGGATATTCAGAAGCAGGTATTGTGGAGATCCATAAAAGGCCATGGAGTTCCAATAGAGAGCTCCTGCTGGTTATTCTTGGTCGTTCTCTGACCTACATCTGATCAGATGAAAGTGAGCTCTCGGCTCCTGTCTAAAAAAGGGGTTTGCTCATGTCACTGGAGCAGCGACAGACACTCACCTACATCTGCACCAAAATAGATATGCAACTTACACAACTGCACATGATCAAAATGAGAGGCATGTGCCATTGTAGGAACTATAAAAAAGTAAGCCAAGCTGAGAGGAGGGAGTCCTACGCAGGTCCGAAACACTCATATGCCCATGTGACCAAAACGACTGCCAGACATTCAGTGTCTGTAACGTTGAGTTTCTGTCTTAGAGCTAACACACCCTGCACTTACTAAATCTACACGCGTCAATTTAGTGGTTTAAACACAATAGGTATTTCACCAAAGCAACTTTCTAAAAAAACAAGACAAAACTGTCATTTGAGAAGTGGGTTGAGAGCGCGTCTTGTTGGTTTGTCTAGAGTGAATTTGTTTTGATCAAAACTTACCTGAACTTCTTTAGTGGCGATCTCTCCAGGTGTTGGCCAGTTGTTCGCATCTGAAAAATCTCCAACCTAAGAGTTGTTCAAAAGTTAGAGTCCATTAGACAAGGTGTATTATGTATGTGGTGCGAAGCTTACAAAAGTCAACTAAATTACTCTCTGTACAGTTTCTGAACAGAGAGAATCAGTATGAGAAAACCAGTGATCAAATAGAGCATGAATTGATCCCCAAAGGACAGAAAAAAAAGTGTCCAAGAAAGGTAAAGCTGTATAAGAACAAGTAAATGTATG
>NC_044510.1:377500-470000 GCF_902362185.1 Chanos chanos
AGCCCTGTATGAACTGGTCGACGGCCCGATTCTAAAGTTACAAACCCGTTGACTGAAGCTTTGCTGCTAATTTTAATACAGTATTTAGCTATAAGCCAATTCTATAGAGATGACATTGCTTACCTTCAAATAGATATATTTCATAAAAGACCAGGCAGTCAAGTATTTTTGTTACATTATGGCATGGGGGAAAATGGAAGACAAATCATTCCAGGATTCCATGTAATTGTGTTTATAACTTTCCAATAGACACAGACCAAAAAAAATTACTGTTTGAACATAGGTTCCACCATGCCGTCTCACCAGACGAGTGGTAAGATTGGTCGTGTTACCACTGTACTTAATCGCTGTTCTACAGACCTCACAAATGGCCAGACTTTTGTCCAATTTTCTTTCCTTATAAAATCCAACGACTTCCAAACTTTAGACCTTAAATTTGATGGTGCAGATAATAGAATTAGCAGCAAAGCTTCAGTCAACTGATTCGTAACTTTAGAATCAGGCCATCGACCGGTTCATGGTACATTTAAATCAATCCAGGGGTCTGCACATCGACGTAGTCGCATCTTTAACGTTAAAACCGGTGCACCGATGCAAATCGCTGAATCTTACCATCCCTAATCTGGAGGGAACAGGTAAAGAACCTGGAGAAGGCAAAAGAAGTGAAGCACCAAAGCGAGTTTATATGTGTTGAGTTCAGAAACAGTAACAGGAGATGGAGGAGGACGAATTGGCTCCGAAAAGAAACAGCACTGGATCCATCATCTAGCAGTGGTTTGGGTATCGCAAGGAAGATGTTGAATAAATACTGTTTTGATAAGTTTAAAGTTTAAAATTACTCCAATAGAGACCACTGATGAAGAATATTTTAATGCAGACATATGTTGCAGGGACTACTAGAATTAGCATACTGATATGATTGCATGCATCAAAGGGTTAAAGGGAGCATTTATGAAGTGCTTTAGAGGAGATTTCAAAATATCGAGATATATCATGCATCGCCACACAGCCTAAAAATATCGCGATATATCTCAAAGGCAGTACTGAATATTCTCAGACTGCCTGACAGAGTATGTTTGTAATGGAAACTGTGTTGAGACAGACACTGAGGAAAGCTCAGACAGAGCTGTGTCAGTCAGGTGCTGGGACTGGCCCTTTAATACCAGCTGTCAAGGCCACAGAGAGACCGCCCGGTCACCACGGTGATCAGATACACCATTTCACTTCTCCCTTCCCTTTCAGTTTAACATACATGTCCCCCATCTCATAACACAGAGACTCACATCTGCCCAAACTTCCAATTTTTACAGTTCTGATATCCCTTGGCTCCTGATTCAGCAAACTAACATTACTTATATTACAATACTACTTTTCAGTATCATGTGCAACATTAATTTTCAAAATCGCATGCAATAATTACCTTTTTTTTACTTTTTAGTAGCATTGCCAATATGACTTTCCAGATCATGTGCAATATTATTTTCTACTTTTCTATTTTAGATTACTTATTTTTACTGAATTTATCTTGTTGTTATGTTATAATTCCGAAACATGTCAATGGAATCCATTGGCAGTGATAGGGCCTCTGTGCCAGCCTGGATGTGGTCCATATAACTGATCACTCATCTATACCAGCCACCACAGTGTAAGTCTGCAGAAAATACAGTACATGTGTTAAGGAGACTGTTCAGGTTTCATTCTCCACAAGCTTTTTTCTCAAAAACTTTAAGACAAATTCAAAAAAAGACATTTCTGAAAGTGGAGAAAGTTACTGATGCCGAGGGAGAACCATTTTGAAGGTGGAGAAAGTTACTGATGCCCAGGGAGAACTAGTTCCAGGGTCAACCCCACCATTAGCTTCATTTGAAATGGTATGTTTAATGAAAAACATATTTCGTCATTTCGTGTGAACATGTCTACTAGCTAAACTGATGAGTGGCACTATCTTAAAATTCATTGAGATATGGAAAGAGAAACCATAGGGTTTTAGAAAGGCAGTAGCCGCAGGGTTTTAGACAGACAAAAACCTGAAATATATTACAGAGCCATACAACCACTCACCTCAGAGCCATTTCCCAGATATTCACACTACAAGGTTGTGTCAGAACCACAGGAAGAAAATGGCTATTCGTTATCCAATGAATGTCCTGATTTACTGATACTTTATGATAACTGTTCATTTCAACTTGTATCTGCTAGCCATCAATGTATTTACAATGGCTACTTGGATGTTTCATAACCCTTTTTTTTCATCTTCACTGATAAATCAGAAAACATCGTCTTCCCTGCAGTGTTGGCAATCATCCTGCAGATTCATGTCAGACTTCATTCAGCCTACCAGTCCTAAAATCCCTCTCTATCAAAGCCATACCAAACAACAGCATGCCATGTAGGTCAAGTGCAATTAGGATCTGCAGTACACTTCATCACTGATTCACTCGTCAATGACGTACAATTACTACCAGACATGTGTACCTCACTGACAGTTACAGCAACACCATGCTCAGTATTATTACACAGAGAGCATACAATTTAAATTCAAGGTAGCAAAAAAATCTGTTAAACTGAACCAGAAGACATTTAAATGAAATAGTCTTCTCCCATCTTTGTTTTGAAGTTTTCCATCAAAACATTCTACAGTATTTTTACTTTCAGAATGCTTTCAGAGCAGATGGAAATTTTAGTTAAGGCCAACTGTCATCCTGCAAAAAATGATTATAGATACCTAGCCAATAAAATCCCTTACAGATACCTACAAAATAGAATCAGTTACAGATATCTACATAATAAAATGCCTGATAGATACCTTCAGATCCTACAGATACCTAGCCCTAGCCGACAAATAAGGCTTACTGTGAGGCTTGAGTTTTAGGACCAGCTCTAAACGGGTCCAGAACGTCCTGGATATAACGCCATATATACCATATGTCAACAAATAACTCGCCCAAATGAGGACCCTACATACGACACAGGCAGGGTTCAGGAAAAATATCAGATCAGGACAGTAAGATCCACAGGTGAGAGAGATGGTTATGCCCCAAAGCAAAAGTTCTGCCCCCAACACTCAGCCTGACTGCTCTGAAGGACACAGAAACCCACTCAGGGACTATAGGTGCTTTCAGACTAAAGGAACTTTTTCATAGTTCTCAGAACTGTTGGAGGAAGTACCCCCTTTTTTGTGTGTCCGCACTGCATGAACTGAGGACAATCGTAGTTCTTAAACCGCAATTATGAGGGACTTTTTTAGCTCCTACTTCAGCGTAGGTACTCTACCAGCACAAGAGGAACCACGAGTGACGTTAAGTGCATGGCAGGGTTTCCGCTAGGATTTTTTCTCGGTGTCTGGAAAAAAAGAACATTTACCGCACAAATTTGAAACTTACCGCTCACGTTTCAATAACAGTCTGTGTAACAACTGCAAACGCAATGTACACCTTGGTTAACGAAAGAATGACAATGACCTCAAATCAGTGAACAGTAACGATTCAGCAAAACGAACAGCAACAATTGAGCAAAACCTCAACCTCATTAGCCGCTAAAATGTAGGTTATTATGAAACTTCGTAACACCTGTAGCCTGCTTTAAAAAAAAAAAAAGGCTAGGCCTATATGGCATCAGATGTAGCCTATTGGCTCCCAGGTAACATTTTATTTTCTCCTTTTTTTCATTGCGGCAAAGTTCTCTGCTGCCGACTTGAAATCAAACGTGTCCGGTGTCTTTGCTGCTTGCTGTGCACATAAGCCCTGTCACTCTCTCCTCCTCCAGGCTGTTTCGCCGTCAAGACAGCGCTGTCCTGTTTAGCGATAGCCTCCGTCATAGCTTCATTGTGTATGACCATTATGGACAGGGCAGCTGGAGCCTCAAGCAGCCATCTTGGAGAAGAAGTTGTCATATGGATTCCCATGAGATTCTGGGATACACTGGATCACTTAGTCAACCTTTTCTTCCAGTTGACAAACTTTCCAGTACACTAAATCTAGACACACACTAGAAAACGACTGTAACCCCAATTAATCCAATACATACAAAACTAGAGGTTGAGCTGAGAGACAAAAGGTGACTGGAATCGGAGGTTGGGTAAGGACACATGCTTATCCTCCCCTAACACACGCTCGTCTAAAGGACTATGCCGTCCTCTGGGATGTGTCCTTATCGCTCAGCCCAGACATACCACCTCTCAGATTAAAAAACAGAGGCAGGGACTTGTAAACATGGGCAAATTTGAACTTTTGAAGTTTCACTCAGATGTCTGAAAGTTCAAAATTGCTCCTTCTCCACATTCATGATGGGTTCTCAAATTTGATAACCAGTCCATGTGCTTTTTCACAATTCTCTAATCACATTATTTAAGCAGAAATCAAACTCTAAAGTTCTAAACACTACACTCTACAGAAAGAGTTTATTAAGTGTCACAGTTTCCGAGCAATTAGACACAATCTGAAAAGTGAAGGGTTTGAATCTACAAAAAGACTGTTATAAAGCTCTATGTCACTCACTGGAAGTCCACACTCAGGTATACTTTTAATTCTTTAGCCTCACTGTTTAGAATTAAGACATAAAAACCAAGTGACATACTTGATTGACATGTCAACTGTATTCCATTATGCCCTGTAAAAATGAATGCCAGGACTGAGAGAGACACAGTTACACTCTGTAGTAGGGTTAGGCGATATATCGAATGAATTCGAGTTTCTGTTTTTGAACGATGTGAAAGATGCCTAAATTGCAAAATTGAGATTAGCGCTTCCTCTGCTGTCATTCAAACGTTAGCACCAGCACTTCTCTGCCGTTACAACAGTTACGTAGGCTGGCGCCGTTTCCGTGGAGACGCCTGCACGTCTGGGCTTTGCTGGTCCACAACAAGCTGGAGTAATGGCAGATGAAGACGCCGAAATAAAAAAAAAATTCGATTAAAATCGTGAACTGTCGGAAAAAAAAAATCGAGATTTAATTTTTTTGGCCATATCGCCAAGCCCTGTAGAATATGACGGTATATGATATGTAGTCTCACTCTTCAATGGAGCGAATTACTGCCACTTACCTTGTTCTGCACATGAAAATTTGCACCCAAATACACGTGCAGACTTCAGTTCTGCAAACATGAATCATCTTTAAACTGGAGATCCCTCCTGTGTGACATTTACATATAAATTTGAGCAGTTAATGAACAGACCACCCGTATTGGCAGCGCACGACACGCTGTGATTCATACCAATACAAACAGAATCTCAAAACTGATCAGATAAACTTTGGAAATGTCTTTCCTTGTTCTGCAGTCAGCTTCTCCTCCACTTGTACCATTGATCATGTAAGTGATGTCTAAAGTACCGTAAGCAGGTAAAGACTAGGGCAATAGGGATGGCCTGCTCTCTGTAAGCAGAATCAGTCGACTTTGAGATTGAGTAATGGAAGCTGCTGAAGAAATGGTCTACTTTATAGCTCCCAACAAAGGAACATTAGGGGCAAATATTAAAATATGGTGAAATGACACGTGTGTAACAACAAACACCACCTAATGAAGCAACAAAACTGTCTTATTAGAAAAGATCATATGACAAATAGCTTATTAAACAGATGACAAACATCTTAAATAAACAGACCAGCGTGAGAGGATTGTAGGTGGCTTTAGGGCTCACTGCTATATCATTACAACACTCACCAGGTGTGTACCAGCAGAACTGACTGAGATACAAATGCTCCGGTCACAATGAACCACTCTGGTCTAACAGACAGATGCAAAACTCCTGCAGAATTTTGACCTGCTTCTAATTTAGGATTAAACTCACTTTGCCAGCCTCATTCTTATGAAATCTAATTACTTGACGCTTTGGGTTTCAGAGTGACTGATGAGTTTAGTACTGAAACCATTGGATACTGACTCCCACAAGACATTAAGTGTTTAACTGTTTAGTACGTGTGAGAGTGAAGTATGGACTTTGTAGTTTAATGTGTGAGAGTGGAGTGCGGGTTAAGTGGTTCAGTTTGTGTGAGGCTGGCAGATGGGATCAGTAGTTTAGTATGTGAGACTAGAGTATGGGTTTAGTCATTTAATGTGTGTGAGGCTGGCAGATGGGATCAGAAGTTTAGTATGTGAGACTAGAGTATGGGTTTAGTCATTTAATGTGTGTGAGGCTGGCAGATGGGATCAGAAGTTTAGTATGTGAGACTAGAGTATGGGTTTAGTCATTTAATGTGTGTGAGGCTGGCAGATGGGATCAGAAGTTTAGTATGTGAGACTAGAGTATGGGTTTAGTCATTTAATGTGTGTGAGGCTGGCAGATGGGATCAGAAGTTTAGTATGTGAGACTAGAGTATGGGTTTAGTCATTTAATGTATGTGAGACTGGAGTAGAGGTTCAGTAGTTGAGTATGTGTAAGACTGTAGTATGGGTTGAGTAGTTTTGCATGTGTGAGCCTGGAGGTGCCAGGCCCAAGGCTAGGGAAGAGATAAGGCCAAACAGACAGGACCAGCCTTGTGTACTTTACAGTACATCACCCTGTCTATTCATGATCCACACAGCCCCTGCCCCAGCCTCACAGGAACCACACAGCCCCTGCCCCAGCCTCACAGGAACCACACAGCCCCTGCCCCAGCCTCACAGGAACCACACAGCCCCTGCTCCAGCCTCACAGGAACCACACAACCTCCACATCCTTTTCTACACCTTCTCTGGAATGGGAAACTACAACATTAATTCTTGGGTCAAAATAAACAGAAAGACATCTTTTGAGAACACCCACACTGACATTTTCCTCTTTAGGTTCCTGAACTGTAAAGAACTCTTAGCCCCTCGTAACCAGGATTCTGCAACAAAAGAACCAAATCATTTAAGATCGTACAATTCGTAATTGTTTCATGCTGAGAGGTCTCTTACTGTATGCTGACTGTGTGTTTAGTAATGCATCAGTCTGAGATACACACCTCTAGCCTCTGTGTAGTCACACGTTCTCACTCACTATATCAAGCACATTACAGTAAAGGCTGTCTCACTCCCATCTACAAAGGTATTTATATATATATATATATATATATATATATATATATATATATATATATATATATACACATTACAAATAGTACATGTCTTCTCCCTGTCAGTTACCTGTTCACACGGCTGAAACTGGTAATGTTTTATTATGTTATATGTGCAACACTACCCTGTGTTTGTTGCAGATTAAGGAAGCGTTAGCATGTAAAGCTACACAGTGAGCTGTACGGGCTCTCACTACACCTACAGTCGCAGCGCTAGCCCTGAGCACAAACGCTCAGGGTTACAGACCTACCGTTTTTCAGAACCGCCCCAAAATATTGTGTCCAATAGTGAAACGTGACCATCCCAAATATGAAATTGCTTCTGTTTACATTACTGTTATATTTATTTCTCAGTTGAAAGGTCTGCTGTTATGACACCATCAACCAAATTTAAAACCTGTGTAATCTTGACTGCATCTTTTTAAAGCTGCAGCTATGGATGGTCTACTGACTCATGTACTGGTGAGAGTAACACTACTGCCCAGACAGCATTGAATAGATCCTAATCTCTTAAACCGTACTGCTGCACAACAATGACGTACAAAATGCATAGAAGGACCACACAGACAAATAAAAAAGGCAGGCACCAGCTTTTTCAAACACTGCAATATCTTGTCACCATGATCCTTTTGCAAATGTGTTATACGGTCAGTTTTCCCTTCAGTGTGTGTTTTTCGTAACTGCCCATGTCCAACACATATCATCAAACTGTTACGTGAAGGTTCAGTTTGTCTCACACTATGAATATTTAACATACTGTGGTAAACACCGCCACTATTTTATCTGATAACACGCTAACGAGATCTGAAAACAAAAGCCGTGTTCACATATGAACTACAGACTATGTCCACAGGATCAGGTTCGGACATTGCCAGAAGTTGACCTTTCACACATGTAGCACACAACAGGAGACCGTCCGTGTCAGACGGTTTCTCACCCACGGGAAATTCTCCGTTTGGTTTAGGCGAGGGGTGGCACCTGGGTAGAGTGTGTGGGAGGCAGGACACAACGCAAAAAGTACGCTGCGAAAATTTCAGTGTTTTGTTTGCAGCACATCGAATACGGCAGACGAGGCTACTGACTTTTGTCTGACGATTTCGCCTTCGGCCCTTACCGACAGAGGTTTCCGAAATCTCATCGCCTCTCCATTTTCGTTATCATCCTCATGTAAATGACCCTTCCTCACCGTCGGATGATAGAAACGGCATCAACACGCCCACTCGCTCGCTGTGAGTCCTCTGGACCCTGATCTGCCCTATTCGCTCATGCACTCTACGGACATTATACGAAATGTGTACTGGGGGGCCGGTAGAGTAAAATCCGTTTAATGTCCGATCCGACTGATTCGATCATCTGCGCTCTCACATACAGCTCCTCCAGGCAGAGTCTACATAAAGTCAGGGTTGCAGTGCATGTCTGAAAGGGGCTAAAGACACTATAGGCTGAAAAAACTGTAAGAAGTCCTCAACACCTGTCAGATCCCACCTCTGCACTATCAGCTTTGGGGGGTGTGGCATAATTTCACACCAACTGACACCTTTTTCTGCAGCAATCTTTCATTCAAAACTGACAGTCTGACCTTCCTTCCCTGGTTACTGTTGCTAACATCCATTTACTGGTCACCTTGTTGCTTTCTTTACTGACGTGAGATCTTCCTCCTGAAGTCGTCCAAGAACTGATATTATATGGTTCCGTGCTGTATTTTTATCAGCCCTGGGGTGTTAGGGTGCCATTAGTGTGGATTCTTACATGCTACTGTTGTCTTTGCTCATTTTAGTTCTTAACATGATCAGGTCCAAACATAGAGCACTTAAGACTGAGGGCACCTCACACATTAACTAGTCTCTCTGGAGACCAATGCAGTGTGCTCTTCGAAGCAGGTTCGTGTTAATGTGTAAACGAGCTTGCCCGTGTTGTCTGTGAAATACCTGGCATGCATTACTAACACTGTGATGCAGTTTAAAAAAATTACAGCTCCGTCTGGTTAGTTTGAGAGGTGGATCTGTGAGTGGAGTGCAGACTGAACGCTGCATGTTAATGAGTGAAACTAGTCACCACCACAGTGAATCTGTTTGCATCTAAACACACACTCACAACACCTGTTAAGGTAAGAGCAAGAGATTGATGTTGAGAATGAGACACTGCATTATTAAAAGCTCGTGTCCAAAAAAATACTGGTTTAGCATCCACACAGGCATCTCACTTACTCTCCTAACATTTACATGTCCAGCTGCTTTTATTATGCAGGTTATGAGCTCTCATGACTGTATGAACATGACCTGTGACTACACAGGGATGCTCCCCTGTGAGTGCCTGGGATCCAGTGACCAACGCACTCACTGTAAACCTTGGACTTTCAAATGTTAACACACTCTAACATTTCAAAATGCACGTTCCAGAAGGGTTTACAAAAAGATGGAATGGCATCGAATTTAAGACACGCCAAGGACACGGCTGCCCTTCAAAAAGTAAGAGATGGCACTGGTTATTGATGTTGATCATATTTCTGTATTGCAATTACAATGTTAGATATTCACACATTATGTGTGCCACAATAGTTTGCAAAAATTCCACACCTGCTCTCCTAATGAGGAGATCCGCTGACCAGTCTTACGAACTGCAGAAACCACTTCAACACCACACACACTCACAATCACACACACACTCACACAACAACAGTGTTTCTATCTACATCCTCTTACCAGACGTTTTCTTAAATTGTGAAATAATTAACCAATAGCTCACTCACTCCTTTTCAAAGCAGCTTATCCTAATTAGGGTCGCGGGGGGTACTGCAGCCTATCTCAGCATTCATTGGGCATGAGGCGGGGAAACACCCTGGACAGGTCGCCACTCCATCGCAGGGCAGACACACAAACTCACACACAAATAACTAGGGCCAATTTAGCGTCTTCAATTCACCTAACCTGCGTGTCTTTGGATCGTGGGAGGAAACCGGAGCTCCCAGAAGAAACCAATGCAGAAAAGGGGAGAACATGCAAACTCCACACAGAAAGGTTAACCAATAGTTTTCTTTCTTAAATCTGAGTGAAGCGCTAACTTCTAACAATTGTCAGAATTTCTTCTTTACCATAAAACCTGATCCTGAGAGCATCAGGGTAGACATTCATCATTTACCTTATAAGGTTTACCTGAAAAAAAAACCAAAAGAAACAAAACAGTGTTTCTGACAGTCTTGTCCTAATCTGTGCCTTTCTTGAAATCTCATCAATGTAAAGTTGTAGCTGTGTGGATTCAGGGCTGGACCTTTACTCTGCCCATAACCGTATGAACTTGGCAGCACTGACTGATATTTATGTGCAAAGCTATTCCTTCAGTTTTTAAAAAAACAAATGGTCACAGTTGAGGTTGTCTGGAATTGGTGCAGTAATGGGAGTGGATAGCAACAACAAGATTTAAAGGCTTTTACACTATCTTTCACACTGTCTTTCAGACTGTCTTTCACGCTGTCTTTTACACTGTCTTTTACACTGTCTTTTACACTGTGCAAAAACATTTGGTTTTACACTGATGGAGATAGCTGTGAAAATTGAGAAAAAAGGTTCTGTAATTCCACAATAATTTGGTGTCATATATTCTAAACATATACATTTTCCCCCCTCTTAAACCTCCCCAAATTGTATATATTTAGAATATATGAATGCGTCTACGAAGCTTCCCCTGGCTATTCACAAGAGTCTCACAGAGGCTGCAACATCAAAAATGACTGTATTGTAAAAACTATTTTAATACTTTTATTATTAACACATTCTCTACAGCCACAGTGGTCAAGGGGGTCACGGGTCAGTTTTGAGAGTGTCCAGAGGTGGTGTTTGTTATTGCTGTCAGAGGTCAACTTCTACAGTAAGACATGGATTTGAACACAACTGTCTGTTTTCAGCCATGAAAGACAAAAACTCTGCAAACATAAAGAGAACTTGAGAGATGCCATAAGAACTCTCATGCTGCTAGAGACATGCTTTACACAAAAAAAGTGACAGAAAGGCCTTCAGATGCAGTCCAGTTATTGAACACATTCTAAAATTGCGAACCATGGCAGCCTAGAACCAGCAAACTGACTCTGCCTCGGAGATAAACCGAAGTATATATGTACGCCTGGAAAAGACTCCGCACTTTGGGCTAGCTCTCAGTTAGCGGACTGTCAGTCATCTCAGCTGGCAGGCCATATTGCACTGTAAGGGTGGAGGTAACGATGCAGGAAGAGGCCCAACGTATTATTAACGATTTCTTCATTATGTAAGATTCAAAGGAACAAACTCGCACACCGATGTTACATTTACACAGCTCTGCTGCACGATACTATACATTTATATCGGCTTCAAGACACTTTAGTGCAACAAATGATCATTTAGCTATCGCTAATAAAATCACATGGCGGACACCACGTTGTTCTATCACAGGAGCATTCTGGGATAGCAGTCTTAGCATGACTTACGTACTTTCAACACAATGTAATTATCTATGCTACCTTGAATTTCATGATCTTAGCACTGCAGTGATGCCGGAAGGCAATGGCGTTTAAACAGTCAACGAGTCACTTTAATCATAAAGTCGACTAACATATAACCTGTTACTCACAGCAATTATTTTCCACTACTCAACTAATTAGCTTACTAGCTACTTACACAGTGCGGATTTTGTGCCTTGCGTTTCTGCTTGTCAGCTGCTCTAACTGCACCCCACACAAACACGTTTCGAACGTTTCATATGAATAGCCCTGTGTGAGCCGAATGTTTTCAAAAATAAAGGTTACATGAACTAAACCCGCTCCATGACAGAAATCATTGACAACGAGTAATCTAAGAGCGAACACGTGGAGTACACACGTGATGTTCCATAACAAACCTTGGATTTATAGGCTTTAAGCAAAACTACTTCTAATAAATGTAACTCTAACAAGTCTCAGGTACCATTTCGTTCTTAACCACCGACTTATTTCCACAGACGGCATATCGACGACCTTGTCATGAGATATTTCTGCGAAGTGCTAAGACGAGTTCGCTAGCTTAGTAGGCCCAATCGGCTATTGTTAGCGTGAAAGTACCCTTGTGCTGTCTGAGAAACAGCGTTATGGTTAGATCTGGGATTCCGCTGGTCAACACAATGATGTTAATATCACGACTTCGAAATTGAGTATTTTTGCAAGGCTGACTGCAAACTCAAATAATCATAACTGTCTGACGTTAAGATAACCGACCAGACAGATGGAGGAATCCATATTGTTGTCGTTAGCTGGTTATCCTAGCTAACACATTGGCCTTGTATACGTGTCCAACTACTCTAACTAAACTAGCTTGTAGACCACCAGACAAATTCTACAACTATAAACAAAACTGGTGGTAACAACCAGTGGACAGCAAAGAGAACCAATTTTGGAACAATGGTGCTAGTTAAATAGCATACACTGCTCAAAAACAATGGGGAGTCTGACTTGGGTTGAAATGTCACATTTATGATGTACCGTCTCAACGCACAGCTGGGCCCGTCAGTCAGAAATGTGTGTAACGTTAACGTTAGCTATGGTACATTGAAAGCCCACTATTTCACGTCAGCAGGGATCAAATAACTGCTTGGCCAAACGCATTGGGCTCTTTTCTGTGCATTCTGTCAAATTGCTGGGGGCATATCCACAGTGTTTGAAAGGCTCGTGTCATTTACAGTTTGATAAAAGGGGCTTAGGGATAGTCGTCTCAATTCTAGAAATAGTATTTAAGCTAAGCCTATAAATAGCTGACATTACCAAATTAGAGTGGTCAGTGTCTCCAACACTGCATTTACTTGGCAACATGGTGGCCTTATTCACAGACGTCTGGTTTGATGACTATGACATGCACCTCGAACTCGTCACAGAAGTGGGGAAGCAACCATATAGAAAATTAAAGCAAAGCACGTCAATTACAAGCCATATGGAAACAGCACTAGAAAACAACGTAAGAGAATACAAACCATGATGTGTCTGTCCATTCACACTGACCACGGTCACCGCATTCATTTTCTTAGTCCATGGGTTCACCTTGGGCGGAGGGGCTTCGGCAAACTCCTTTTTACTGATTTTAACGTCATCCGTTTGGCCGCCAGAACTTTTTATTGTCGAAGATTCTCGACCCCCACTCTCATTTTCTTGACTGTTAGTGGCCTCTTTTGCTAGATTTAGGCTCTGATCCTTAAGAATAAGCCCTCCTTGTTCCGAAACACCTCTCTCACCGTTCCCCTCATCTCCAACAACCGTCTGCTTCGGCTCCTTCTCCTGACAACTTTCGTCACGTTTCATCTGGCTTCCATGGTCGTGCTCGTCCTGTTTCAAAAGAGGGTTGTTTGGTAGGAGAGTCTCCACCTGAGTGGCCATGTCTCCTCTTCCCTAAACGACAACCCCGAATTCGCCCTCAACTTTTAAGCAAAAAACTGTTGTATCCAGGGAACAACCTCGTATCTCTATCTTCTCCACTCCACCCCTAGACCAAATATTCTTCAGTCTAAGATGCAGAGTGGTGTGTTTAAATTAAAACATGCAAATGTCTTAGTAGACCTCTTAAAAATTACAAGCTAATCTTCACCAGTAACAGCAGTATCACCACGCGATAGGAGGGTGCGCGCACGTACGACGTATGGGGAGTGAGCACGTAAGGATGAGCGCGCAATAAGGTGCCGATCATATTACGTCATTACGTCAACTTCGCCTCGCCGAAGAAGTACATTTTTAATGCTGTTGCACACATACTTAGCTGCTCGCACTGAACACGTGTCGCATGAAGACACAGCACGTGTGTCGGCATGCCATACATTTTGGGACTGAATGATTTAGTTTCATATTTTCATTTTTTCACATAGGATATGTTTACTGCACGCCGACCTGTTTTGTTATAGGTTAAGTTTGCAGATGCACACGAGGGTAAACCACACCATCAAATGACACAGTTCAGTTCATGGTTCATTATTTAAAATGTGTGCCGACATTAGTAGTCTTAAATATGCCAGTTATGATTAGTTAAAATATATAAAATATATATTTTGAATTACTGCTTCTTTCGTTTTCATCATTACCAACTTAACTTTGATGATCTATCAAAATATCAGTTGGCTATAGTGGTGTATGAAATATACATAAGTACAAAAATCATGACTATGTGTGTGAGTGTGGTATAGGCAGAGAAATATTACAAATAACTGTGTAAAACAGCATTTTATTTTTGGTTTGTCTATACCATGACTTTATTTCTGCTGTGATGGAGACTAATAAAAATGGGATCATTTTATCTGTCTGGCAGTTCATACACAGATGGGTATAGGTGAGTTTCACTGTGCAGAGATTCTCTGATGCTCAGAGGCCAGACGCTCAGAGATTCTCAACATTCAGTGCTTTCTCCCTCTCTCTCTCTCTCTGGTGCCAACATTTTGGTTGTCTGTGAGTAATGTTTTGGGACATTTCAAAACTGTGTGATGAGGCAGGAGAAATGGGTGGTTTAATGGAGCCAATCCTGAGTTTGTCTTATACTGGTTTAGTATCCTGAGTTTGTCTTATACTGCTTTAGTATCCCGAGTTTGTCTTATACTGGTTTAGTATCCTGATTTTGTCTTATACTGGTTTAGTATCCCGAGTTTGTCTTATACTGGTTTAGTATCCCGAGTTTGTCTTATAGTGCTTCTAGTATTGTCACTGTGGCGGTGTGATACCACAAGGCCATCCAATCTTGACATGTTGCAAACTGATTATAAACAAACTCCCCAAAGGTTACAGTTCTGTTTCAAAAGCAAATAGTGAAATGTCATATTTGTGCCAAAACAAACCCAAATGTAAGAAGCAGAGATGGCAAAGGGACATTGGTTTATAAATGATAAAGACACACTAGCATTTAAAATGTGACACCAAACGCTACTTTAGGCTAACGCTTGTTTTGTTGTTGTTGTTGTTGTTGTTGTTGTTGTTGTTTTCCACAAAAAACACTCTTCAGACATCTTCATAGGCACACAGCTGTTAAATCCCCAGAAATGTGAGGTATTTGTCCTTTCCTCAAACATCTAAAACACAGGCATCCAAGTATATGAACATGTTCTGTCATACAGGGACACGCAGGGACACACACACGAGCACACTAAACCTTTGCAAGGCCCCCTTTGTTGAAGAACAGTAAACATTGTGATATTCCACTCAACTGCAGAATCCTATTCTTTGCAGCCAATGACATCACTGCCATGTAAAGCTCTCTGGCATTGTCCAGGTTGTAGGACCTCTTTAGTAATGTACTCACCAGTGAAATCGCTGCAGGCAACCAGGATAAAAACTCAAGTCAGCAACTGGTCAGCGAATCACTATTGAAAGCTTTAAAATGTGGAACTGCTCTGTAAGCAATGCATGCTGAGCAGATTGTGGACCTGGTCAGGGAGGCTGGATCTTAACTTGTTTAGAAAAAGTATGATTGAAGGATCTTTCCTTTTATATATAATGAAGTGAAACCATTTTTCGGCTATATTCTCTTGATAATGGGACATGATATTAAAACATATTACTGTCAAAGGCCACAGAATGTCTGTAATTTGAAGAATTTCATTTTGTTTATAAAGAAAAGGGATTATTTTTCATGCAAATGAGCACTGTTAAATTAAATTTTTATTGATTTTTATAGTTTTACCATTTTTCAGAGTAGTGAATATCATGTGCAAAAAAAAGTGGAATACCTGCACTCATATGTCAGAGGAAAAAGTTTGTAGAGAAAATTTGACAACTCACACTTACCAGTGCTAGACCTCATGCATCTGTGACGTAATTGACTCTCTAGCAACACAGCACTGTGAGGGTTTGAACCTGGCTAGATATTCTGACATGTTGACCTGATGACATGTTGAGTCACTGTGCGACACCATACTGCTGTTACTATAGGTTTACTATAAAGCCAGGTAGCTGACTGTATTTGCTGCTAAGTTTGTTCTTTCACCATCAGAAACAAATGACAATAATACATATTGGTGTCTTGCTACACTGTTTATGACATAACTGTATGAGGTGATAAGTCAGGGAAAAGTGGAGGAAAGAAGAAGAGTAAAGAAAAAACAAAGATAAAGAAGAGGTTAGTGAAAGAATGACCTGGCTTAATAATATCATTACCTCCAGCTGGATAAACCATCATTGACTACTTGTCAACCAGTAAGAAATTTATATTATTTCAATGATATTTTCTTGTGTTATTGTGAATTTGTGGCATTATTTTATTTCTTTATTAAATTATATTTTGCCTAATATATTCCACTCATAGTTAAGCATGCTTATCTGCCGTAAAGGTGAATGTTGTACACAACAGCACAGAAACTGCATTGGGCAGGACAATATTACGTCTTCAAGGGGAATAATGTAAGCTACAGAAGCTGTTGAAAAATTATGTTGGTTTTAATGTCACTAAAACTGAACATCCTGCAGTGTGCCCCAGAGGTGTGACCTGTTTCGCTCACATGGCAGCTCTGTTTAGCAGGAAGTATTATGCCTCTGCTCAGTCTTTTCACTCCCCAAAATGATATATTAGCGCCACCTGGTGGCAACTCAAGGCCCACAATGAGTGGTAACGTTTCATGGACACCTGGTACACATGAATGGGACATCTGTGAACTATTCCATGGCAGTCGCCCAGAAAAGCATTTCGCAACTGCAGTACTGCAGAACAACAGGACCAGTTGAAACTAGCAAAATCACAGGACCAGTTGAACTCACCATTTTAGTGCAGCGAAAAACATGACAATGGTGAAACACTGAGTAGGAAAATACACAAGAAAAACACACTCAATACACAGACGTGGACAAATCTGTTGGCACCCTTACAGCTGTTTGAAACAATTCCTCATTCCTCCTGAAAACTGATGAAATTAAAAGCAGTCATCTCATGTATACCTCAATGCCTTTGGTGCGTCATAGAGTAAAGCAAAGAAAGTGTGAAAAGACAGAAAAGACAATTATTGCTTATTCTACAAAGATAGTCTAAAATGACCTCGACAGAATTGTTGGTTCCCACCGAAAAAAGACTCTAAATAATTGGATTATAGTGATATTTCTAACTAACTGTTTTCTTTAATTAGTATCACACATGTCTTCAGTCTTGTGCTCAGTCATTCAGTCTATTTACATGGAGAAAAGTCGTCACTCTGCTGTTTGGTATCATCATGTGCACCACACTGAACATGGACCAGAGAAAGCAAAGGAGAGAGTTGTCTGAGGAGATCAGAAAGAAAATGATAGACAAGTATGTTAAAGGTAAAGGCTATAAGACCATCTCCAATCAGCCTGATGTTCCTGTGACTACAGCTGCAAATATTATTAAGAAGTTTAAGGTCTGGGCGGGACTGTAGCCAGCCTCCCTGGACGCGGCCACAAGCGGAAAATCGACCCCAGATTGAACGGAAGGATAGTGCGAATGGTAGTCAAAGAGCCACGGAAAACTCCCAGAAAGATACAAGCTGAACTCCAAGGTCAAGGTACATCAGTGTCTGAGAACACCATCCATTGGTTTTTGAGTGAGAGTGGGCTCAGTGGAGGAAGACCCAGCTCCAACATATGAATGCTTCACACAAACTGAGAGCCCCTGAAATACATCAAAACCATATGGAGAGGCGGTCTCAGGAAGTATGATTCACTTCACATTCATTTTGAGATTTGTTTGATTTTGAACACAGAGCATTCACGGCTCTCTTTGCATTTTTATGTCCAAAGCTCACAGTACACAAATAAAAAGCTATGTGCTTTGCCTGTGTCAGAGTGTTCGAATAAACAAACAAAAAACAAGATAAAAGAAAGCACACTGAGGACACAGAGGGGACTGCTCCACCTGCTGAGACAGAGGGGGCCGACCACATTAAACAATTTCTCTCCTTAAATCACAATACAGAGGGCTCTCTGCTGACCACACACCACATACAGTGAGTTTTCAGTTACGAATAGTTTATGATAGTTTAAGATATGGATAGATCAACCAGCAGGAAAAAGGCAACAGAGGACTTTCTGTAGATTAGACAAATGATTTGCACAAAAAAAAACCTTTTGAAAGAGGGAGGAAAGATACTTATACAAGCACAAGTGCAAGGGATAGAGAGAGAGAGAGAGAGAGAGAGAGAGAGAGAGAGAGAGAGAGAGAGGGAGAGAGAGAGAGAGAGAGAGAGAGAGAGAGGAACAGAGATGTAGTGAGAGTTCTCCTATACTTGCTCAGATGATATCAGCAGTAGCTTATGGAGGATGGACCTTAAGGTTAATAACAAAGAGTCCTGGACAAGCCTTCTGTTATGATTAAATCCACACATTTATCACATACTTATATTATGCTCCAACATAAATCTACTCTACGATCATCTGTAGCTCATGCTCACATGCTCATGTGAATATACCAACTGACCTGTGAATGTCCTTCAGTACAAGTTACACTGTGAGAAAACTACTTAGGCACAAGAACAAAAGTATTTTGCTAAAAGTACTCCATCTAGAAGGTCTTCAGTTTTTTCTTCAGCGACATAACTGTTGAATCTGCAACAAATATTGAGTAAGAAGGAGTTTCATGAAAAAAATGGATAAGTAAATAAATAAAATCTTTGAAAGTTTCCCATAGCATTGTAATTTCTTTTAAAAGCTTTGTAAAATCACAGATATTTAACCGTGCCTCCGTGTGCCCCACCTCCCGAAAAGACGGCTCTAGATTTCACACAATCAGTCAAAATGGGCCTCATTTCCACAGCCGTGTCTAACATTGACCAGGGTTGAAGCGACTGTGGGTTAGGTTTAATGCTCCAGTCCTTTTTAATTATTATTTTCATTTGTTACCTATACTCTTGGTTGGCATGGGTTTCTTTTGTTATTTTTACTCTTGGTTGTCATGGGTTGTCTGTTTGAACAACTGCTCTGACTTAGAAGCTACTCTAAGTCAGCCTAAAAGCTACTCGCAAGAATTGTAATGTCATTGACACAATGTTATAGAGACAGATAAAGACTAATCTCTAAGGGCTCAAGTTTTGTTCTTACACCAAGAATATATTCATTAACTTTAGCTATCCTTTTGTTTCCTGTAATGTAATAGACCAACCGATACATTTTGACTGAGACAATGTGCTTTGAATGGGACTAAATATTTTGAGAGGTTCTAGGATTTTCTTTCCCTCTTGTCATTGAAGATCTTTTTGTCCTCTTTCCCCCTCTTCCTGTTTCTTTTCTACGCAAACCTTTGTTGTGATGAGTGTTTTTTTTTTTTTTTTAAATATTTGAACCAGAGTTTTGGACCATTACTGATTAAGAATATTGTGCTTGCATTAATTGTTATTAGACCTATTATGTTTGGCGACAGACTGAGACTTTGATGTGAAAGCTGGCTTTAGTGGCTTTATTCAGTTATTATTATCATTACTGTTCATGTAATTATTTACACTGAATAGCATGAACAGCACCATACTTCATTAGCTGAAATAAAAACAGTGCTGTGAACTCCGTGTTAGGGTTAGGGTCAGGGTTAGTGGCTTATCTCTCAAATGATGTGTACAATTACAGATTTGTTTGTGCATGAGACACTTTTTGTGGTGACCCTATCTTCCCAGTGCCCAAAATACCTGTTACCATTGTGTAATAGTTATTGAGATCTACTTGTTCTTGTTTATCTACGTTGCTATTGGAGTCTTGGATGTCAGAGGTACAGGGAGGTTATTTGGGAAAGAGCAGAGCCTTTTCAGTATCATGATATTTTATCCTGAAATGTAAACGGTCTTAACAATCCCATCAAAAGGAGCAAAATGATATCTGAATTGAAAAGGGAGAAAATCAATATAGCATTCTGGCAAGAAACCCACTTATCTTGTGCTGAACATGAGAAACTCCAAAAATTCAGTTTCCGTATCACTTTCTTTTCCTCATATAAATCATCTTGTCAAGGGTAAACTTGAACACAAGGAAGTCGCTTTATTTGACATATATGCCCCTCCAGGAAGCAACAAAGCCTTTTTTAAGAATATATTTGATTTAATAGCATCTGAAACATTTGGCACCCTTATTTGTGCAGGTGATCTAAATATAGGCCCACTATTGAACCCCAGATTAGACACAAGCGGCAAAGTGAGGAAAAAGAGCTCTTCAGAAATACAGGTGAATGACGTGCTGCAAGACACCAGTATGTGTTTACGGAATAAACCTATAGTAAATACCATTACTTAACTGCTTCTTTAAAGTGGCCAATGATAGAAACATGTTATAACAAGGCAGTACAATCAGATTTGCTCTGCTTTCAACAAGAAGTGTTAGCCACTAAGAGAAGCCTTGCTTCCCTGTTAAATCAAACCAGTACATGAGAGTGAAGAGTAACAGAGCGCCCTGGTCCACAGATAAGATAGTGCCATTACACTGTGTCATGAAAAATGTAATGACTTTTTAGTCCATTATTTATTGTCTACTAATGAAGTACTTGCTTCCCTACAGCACATGACAGGTGGGAGACAGGAAAGTCTAAAATGAAAACTTGGATTTTTAGCTGCCTTCTTTCTGAGAATTACCAGGATGAACAAGAGAGGAGAATTAGGAAACACATCCTCTTGAAAGTGCCCATGCTTTTGCTTTTTTCCTTTCAAGCTGTGACTGAGTGGTGGGGACCTGCTGCAGAGTCAGCTCTATGACTGAGTCAGCCCTGTGACAGAGTCAGCCCTGTGACAGAGTCAGCCCTGTGACAGAGTCAGCTCTATGACAGTCAGCCCTGTGACAGAGTCAGCTCTATGACAGTCAGCTCTGTGACAGAGTCAGCTCTATGACAGTCAGCCCTGTGACAGAGTCAGCTCTATGACTGAGTCAGCCCTGTGACAGAGTCAGCTCTATGACTGAGTCAGCCCTGTGACAGAGTCAGCTCTATGACAGTCAGCTCTATGACTGAGTCAGGTCTATGACATAGTCAGCTCTGTAACAGAGTCAGCTCTATGGCAGTCAGCCCTGTGACAGAGTCAGCTATGTAACAGAGTCAGCCCTGTGCCAGAGTCAGCTCTATGACAGTCAGCTCTGTGACAGAGTCAGCCCTGTGACAGAGTGCATACTTTTTTAGATGTTACTGCAGCTTGAGGACAATATTGAAAAGGATCATGAAAACCAAAAAAGATATGACCAGCTACAGCCTCTAAAAATATTGATATTGAGAAAAAGAAGCTTCATATACTTATTATCTCCACAACATGCCACTGCTTTGTTGGCACAGTGTCTAGGTGTCTAATTGCAAACTAGGGATGTCCCGATCCTATCTCAGAGATCGATAATGGGGACGATCGTGGCATTTTTTTAACTGGTAAGACCCAGAATCCTGCATAATAAATGTCCCACAACTTCCCAAAAATGTTGAATATGTGGACACAGCCAAAATATGTGGATATGGTCCACTTGCATTGACCCACACTCCTTTCAGCAAGGGAACTGGGACCCAGTTAGTTTTGTTAGTTAGTTTTTCTGCTTTGGTGTTATAAAAAAACCAATCAGGCCCTTCCAGCAAATATCCCTCCAGGTCAATGAGTTAGAGGTAAAACACTGAGTTTCCAAGGCATGTGGCCACGCCTCCTCCGGAACTTCCACCTTCACTTCTTTGTCTCAACCACATAGTCAGCTGAATTTTTGTTCGCTGAGGTGATAGCCTTATATAATTTGCCTATGACCCCTTTGTTATTTTCCCCTTTTTAAGCTTCTATGAAAATCTGAATCAAATTTAAGAAAATTTCAGGGTTGGGCCCTCTAATCTCCTTCAGAAAAAAATGGCAGACCTGTTAAGTTGCCCATTTGATATGATTTTGCAAAGAGCAGTTATGCTGTGTTGGGTCCACTGCCTGTATCTGTAGTCATACAACGCTGGGTGACACATTGGTTCTGTAACTGAAATATTTCTTTCACCCTGTCGAGACAACCCAGGATCGACTGTATTGGTATATTCGTCAAGGAAAACTCTATGTATTTCCATTTAGCTTCATAAACTGAGTTGCACCAAAACAGCAGTGGTCTTAACTGAGCAGATAAATAATAGTCTCTCAGGCACAGTGGTGCAGCAGCAGGGCTGAGTATTTTACTTGACGTCTCTTTTTGTTCCATATAAACCTATAAATGTGTTCATCCCATTCCCTAAACTATTTAAAGGGGGTCTCAACTGGCAGGGCTGTGAATAGGTACATTAATTTGGAAAAGACATTCATCTTCATTGATACTCTGCTGCTTATATCGAGGCCCACCTGTCCAAATCTTTATATATCTTTTTGTTAATCTGATTATAATTTATGGCATTCAGGGAGGACACATCTTTTGGTAAGTAGACCCCAAGGTACTGGATATATGGTAAATGCCAGTTAAATTTATACTTGTTAACCATTTCTTGGGTGGGGGCATAGTTAAATGTCAAGGCCTGTGTTTTGTGAATATTGAGGCCTTCTCCAGAGTAACTCCCATACATCTTTAAGATATTCATCAGCAACGGTACCCCCGAACCTGGGTTTTGTAGTGTCACCAATATATCATATGCATTCAGGCAGACTTTGTATTCTGCTCCTCTTATAGTAATACCCTCCAAACCTCTTTCCTGTCCAATAGTTTGAGTCAGAGGTTCAATGAAAAGATTAAAAAGGGACAGGCAAATGAGGCAGCCCTGTCTACATCTTCGTTGTAGAGCTATAGAATTTGAGAGACTGCCGTTGATTTTTATTCTAGTGGTCGGGGATGAACATAGTGTCTTTATACAATGAACGAATACTTTATTGAGCCCAAATCTATCCATTACTTGATATAAGAATTCCCGACCGAAATGTTCCCTAAATGTTGCGCTATTCAGCAAGCCTGTGTTTAATCTCCACACAGTGTTCTTTGGGACGCACTCAAGGTGCAGTTTTAGGTATAGACCAGAGTGGTCTGAGAGGTCCCTCTGACTTATTCTGCAGTCCCTTATTCTGTGCCAGTCTTTATTTGAACATGAGGAAACAGTCAGTTCTTGAATGAATGTTGTGACGAGAGGAATAAAAAGTGAAATCTAAGTCAAATCTATTCAAGTCTCGCCAGACATCAATTAGGCCCAAATCTTGCAGCACGTCATTCACCTGTATTTCTGAAGAGCTCTTTTTCCTCACTTTGCCGCTTGTGTCTAATCTGGGGTTCAATAGTGGGCCTATATTTAGATCACCTGCACAAATAAGGGTGCCAAATGTTTCAGATGCTATTAAATCAAATATATTCTTAAAAAAGGCTTTGTTGCTTCCTGGAGGGGCATATATGTCAAATAAAGCGACTTCCTTGTGTTCAAGTTTACCCTTGACAAGATGATTTATATGAGGAAAAGAAAGTGATACGGAAACTGAATTTTTGGAGTTTCTCATGTTCAGCACAAGATAAGTGGGTTTCTTGCCAGAATGCTATATTAATTTTCTCCCTTTTCAATTCAGATATCATTTTGCTCCTTTTGATGGGATTGTTAATACCGTTTACATTTCAGGATAAAATATTATGATACTGAAAAGGCTTTGCTCTTTCCCAAATAACCTCCCTGTACCTCTGACATCCAAGACTCCAATAGCAACGTAGATAAACAAGAACAAGTAGATCTCAATAACTAATACACAATTCTATGTTGGTTTCAAACAGGGTTGCCAACCAAAAGGAATGATTGTCTCCTCTAGCAACAGTCGCCACAAGGTGGGGCCCCTCATTAACAGGCTTAAAACGTAAACAAAAAGCAGGGGACTACTAACAGACCCAGGAAAAATGTTGTGGCACATAACTCACTTTGTCTGTATCGGCATTTAGTTATAACAAAGAGTTTCACGGAGGTTGTTTTAACCATATAGAGTCAATTTTCAGTTCGAACTCTCCCTCAAATCAGGGAGAGGGTTAATGGATTATCCCTGGCCTCGACAAAATGAAATGTTATTTAGTGGCACAACTTACAAAAAAAACTCTTCCCAGGCACCACAGGGAGTAAATAATAATTAAATCTCCTCTGCTGCATCATCCCGATCCATCCTCTGGAATCCCCAGAGTTTCCCTCGTATGACCCCTTGAAAGCCAGGTTTACTCCCAGCTCGGTGCATTCCAGCTGTGCTCCATGGAAGAAGCCTGGTGAGGGTCTGCTCCGTGACACCCACGATCTTGCTCGCACGGATGGATCCAACTGAAAAACCTCGCTTGGCCAAATCCTCCGCTGCTACGAAAGTGTTGTTATAGATCACGATGCCTGAGTCAATGTGTACACGCATCTTTGTCGGCAGGGTTTAAACTGCAGAAACCAAACCACGATTGAGCATGGTGATATACCAGCTGGTGGTTTGGGGGCCAGTGCTCAATGATCCCTCTCTGCTCCTAGTTCTTTTCCCTGGTGCAAGCCGAGAGAGTCACCCAGTTCTGTCTTAATTAAATCCTCGACAAACAGGTGCACAGAGGTTCCCTTGGCATTCTCTGGGACACAGTATATACAAATGTTGTGCAGCAGGAGCGACCTTCCAGGTCCAACAGTTTTGTTCTGCAGTGCTCGTTGCTTGTTGAGTAGTTGGATTAAAGTATCTTTAACTACGATATCCCACTTTCCTATGCCTGCCATGCCTCTCTCCACTTCCCCCAGGTAGCAACTTGAGTTTTTGGCCGGTAGCAACTTGAGTTTTAGTTAATTTCTATAGTCAGGTCATCTAGCTGTGCATTCATTTCCTGTCGAAAGCTAGCTCGAAATTCAGATAGTTCTTTTTTCATATCTGACTTTAAGTCGCTCGTCCCTTTGGCCATGACGTCACTCACCACTTTATGAACAGAGCTGAGTGTAGCTGCTGTGGCCCTTTTCATCCTCAGAGTCCCCATTTTCCCCTAAGCAGACCTCACTAGTGATAGCACTAGCTCCTTTTTCAGTCTCCCTCTCAATGACGCTCCTTAATCCTGACCTCGTTTTTCTGTTTTTATCCTTGTTCATTTATCTTTCGATGTGAATGTGATTTCAGAAAGCTAAAGTTCTTGAATTACGGGGAATATATTTGGCCAATACCTGAGCTGTATCTTATGCTGCCTGTATGCTACACTATAGCTCGCGCTGCCAGACGTCCCAACTTCGCCCTCTTCTTCTTAAACATTATCACGTTACATACCTTGCGATCTAGACTGGCTAGCGGTACGGAGTGACATCATAACCGGGAGTCAAAAATTAATCCTAAAGTAATGTGGATTGGGCTGGCTATGAGCTCCCTTGCTTACGAGCGAGAATGTGTTTCTGCTTATTTTCATCCAGAGTTTATATGGATAAGCTAAAGAGAGGCAGGTGACCTCCCCGCCCTCAAACAAATAAATATATCTACCTACGCAGCTCAACGAGACTGTACATTGGAAGGGAGCTAGGTCTCCGCTGCAATGGTTAACTTCTCTCTCTTGCCGTTTCTCAATATGCATCCTTCTCTGTACTTGTGTTCTTGTGGACTTGTGAAACGTCATCAGTCACGGCCAAAGTACTGTTCCAATTCAAAGTTCTCTTCTAGCCAAGAACAGATCAAATATCTGGATGTGTTCTTGGTTCATGGGTTTTATCAAGTATGCATGAGGAGGTGACTTGTGTTGACTTGGGGAGCCAAGTTTCCCAGAATGCATTTCACACAAATTTCACAAAAGTGGTGGCAATGGCTGCGGATGAGCTACCACATAACAGTAACTTTCATATTATGACTGTTGTTCTGTCACCAAATGTAGTTTTAAAGACTTTCAGGTGAGAAATTAATATTTCAGAATTCAAATATAGGACGGTAGAGACTCCTTGAAAGTCTTAAATGTTTGGAGAAGTGACATCTACTCGCGGATTGAGCTCGCCAGCTCTAGCCAGCAAGAGCGCTGCTGTTTCAAATGCAGTTTGAGCTTACTGCATCCTCCCGCGTCATCGGTGTGTGTGCACTGTGTGTACGACTGATTTAAACAGTAAACTACTACAACTTTCACTGCTTCACCACTGGGGGCAGCCATCTTGGATTTTGAAGTTGGGGTTGGTGAGGTTCCTCCGACTTTCCGAGTTGGAAATCTGACTTCAGGGGGCGTTCCCGTTGAAACTTCCAACTGGGAACTTGGAAATTCCGACTTCCGAGTTCAAATGGAACGCACCATTACTAATTGCATTAGTACCGTACAATGTTAGAGATGCCCTGTTAGATAGATTCTCCTGCTCCCCTTATGTTGAGCTTCCAGTCCCACAACTAGGTCTAACTGCAGTACTATACGACGTGCCTACGACAGAACACGCCCACTACATGACACGCCCACTATGGGTAGGGTTAGCGTTAGGGGCCTGTGGCGTCTCATACTAATCCAGGAAGGGGGTGTGTTGTGTAGTGAAGTGGGCGTGTTGTGTAGTCTGCAGGTCTGCAGTTTAGACCCTTCTCCAAGTCCCGCCCACACCTGAAGTCAACCGAACCCCACCCCACTCCCTGAATGGGAGGCAGTAGCCTACCTAACTCACAAACTAGAATCAGGGCACCCACTCTTACAAGGTTAATTGACCCACATGGTAACATGATATCATTGACGTGACGTGCAAATGAGCGATAGAAAACCGATCGCGCAAATGTCACCATTCCGAATTTTTTTTGTGCGGGCGCCCTGTGCCTCACTGGGTGGCTGCCCATGTCACCCATGCCTAAATCTGCCCCTGCTACTGAGGGCTCTCTATTGACCAAACCACTACATGAGAACCAACAGTGCAGTGTCACTGTATATCAATATCAGTTAATTACATGAACAATGAAAGAAAGCAGCAAACATTTAACAAGTGAAACATGTTTTTAATTTATTGAATTTAAACATCAAATGTGAAAATAAAACATAACAGTGGCCACACAATGTAAACAGCATTGTAAAAAAGCAGCACTTTGACTATAATTCATAAAGTGACGTCCTGAACAGTGGCAAATAGCACAAGCATGATAACATGTCTATATCAAATCATGTCTAATGTAGCTTAATGAACTGGCGCGAACAACTACCCAGATCACTGCATGTTCAGAGTGGCCAGCAGAGTAAGAGCAGTGGGATCGCAAAGGGGTTGGGAGGGAACGCAAAAGTAGCTCAAAACATGCCACCACCATGACCCTTAGGGGGCGCCATACTTTGAAACTTCTACGTGAGTAATTTTCTCAGGTGTTAGTTTATCTTCTAATCGAGTCATTTTCACGAGTATCTTTACTTTTGCTCAAATGGCTTTTGGGTACTTTATAATAGTGGTGGCTGGTGAGTTGGAGGAACAAACCTCCCCTTTAAATATATCATTGATTACAACCTGTTCATGTTAATCCGCCTTGATTATCGATTAAATTAGCGATTCGCAGGATTAACACCAGTTGCGTAAATAGAATAATTGATTATCAATGTCATTTTGTGACCGTTACTGTTTTTTGGCCTGAGGCCTGAGTGCTAAACAGGATGTCTTATCTGTATAATGCATCTGTACCGTGCATTGCACTCAACGCTGATGCATTATCAGATAAAAGATCCTGTTTTTCTAACCTAAACGTTTATTCTTAGAAACTGAGATCGATCTCAAAAACTTCCGTTTTTTAAATTTGAATTTCGTAACACGACAAAGCTACAATGTAAAACACATTGAGGGATTAGTTGTCTAGTATTCAGATGACTGCCATCCTCGTCAAACGATTTCACGCTGTAGCTTTCGCTATAGCACTCAAGCGTCAGACAATCCACGGTGTTTCGCGAGCATTTAAACGCCAAAATCTTGCAAATCAGAGGAGCGCATTTTTCATTAATATCCCCTGACGTCGGGCAGAGAGCGAAAAGTACAAGTATCCACAAATTCAGTAAACAGAAATAGTACTGTCGTGAAATGACATTGGTAATCATTTACTCTATCTAAACGACTGGTGTTAATTATTCTGCCAATCGTTAGTTTAACTGATAATAAAGTGGATTAACGGGAACAGGTTGAACCTAACGACAGATTTAAATGGGGAGGTTTGTTCCTTCTCTGTTTCCAGCTCACTAGTCGCCACTGCTTTATAACGCATACTGTAGGTTATGCAACACTGGTTTGCGTGCGTACGAACCAGGTTGTTGGTAGCCTCAGTGTACATTCTCCTATATTTAATCGTAAAGTCTCGTACTGTTGCGCGCGCGCGTGCGGGTTCAGCGAAACTTTGCTGTAGTTGGGTGGAAAAACTCTAGGTTGCAACACGGGAACTGTAGCATTAGGCGAGGCGGGTCAACGATACGTTTTCGTAGAATCAACAAACTACTTGCAGTTACCTCGTGAGCATTACAGTGAAGCGGTACATTCAGGAGTAACATTAGTTTCCTCCCTGCAATTCTTCGTGGTTAAGATGTTAAACGGTAAAGTTGCGATTGTGACTGGGGCAGCGCAAGGGTTGGGTAGGAGTTTTTGCGACATTCTTCTACAAAACGGAGCCAGGGTATACATCACAATTAAGATAAGAAAACAGATTTTCATTTCAGCTCTCCCATATCGAAATGGTTTTTGCTAATTTCATAGTTTCTCTGTGCATTGTAGGTCGCTTTACTTGATGTCAATGAAGTGCTGGGGAAAGAGGTGAAGGATGATTTCGAAAAGAAATATGGACCAGACAAGACTCAGTTTATAAAATGCGATGTCAGCAAGGACGAGGATTTCAAAGGTAAAACTAGATCATTCGAAAAGGCACTCTAGGACATATAGCCAATGGCCCTCATATGGGTGTGAAGTTCCAAGCGAAGTTAAAGAAACGTTAAATGTGCTTATCGTGGAGAATGTTTATGATCCGCCCGAGCTGTAGTTCTCGTTTGAATGTGTCTCAGGGTAACTGCAATAAAATACAGAAATGCGGTCACACACTGTATCTATTAAGAGGCTGCAACGAAGATGCTTTCATATGCCACTGCTACTCTTAAGAGTGCTTCTGCTTTTCTTTTTTTCTTTTTCTTTTTCTGCAGATGGGTTTCAAAAGACTGTGGAGAAGTTTAGCGGCGTGGATATTGTTTGTAACAATGCTGGTATCGTCGATGAGAAAAACTGGGAGAAGACTATTTCGATAAATCTTGTAAGGATTTTTATTTAAAGACAAAAAAAGAATCAGTAATTGTTTAAAATATTCACTGTCTCTGACCCAGGGACAAGATTGGACCAATAATTATGAGAAATGTCACTTACATTTCGGTGACTCCTGTTGAGCAGTCATTGTGCTGGAGTGACAGTGGATGTTTATAGTTCCATTCTCAATTGGAAATATGTTTGGTCAAGAAATCAAGCACATTAATTGAAATATTTTGGTCTCTACGTTTCCCTATAGTCATATGAGTCAGTGTGTGGTGGGTGTGTGTGTGTGGTGGGTGTGTGGGTGTGTGTGTGTGGTGTGTGTGTGTGGTGGGGGTGTGTGTGTGTATGTGGTGTGTGTGTGTGTGCGTGCGTGTGTGTGTGTGTGTGTGTATGTGTATGTGGTGTGTGTGTGTGGTGGGTGTGTGTTCACACTGTGTTGACAGGCTGGCGTGGTAAGAGGCACATACTTGGCGCTTGATTGTATGAAGAAGGAGAATGGTGGTCGAGGTGGCGTCATCGTTAATGTGGCATCATTGGCAGGTCCAGTAATTCATTTCCCTGTTACTGTTATTCACACCGAAAACACTGAAACAAGTCCACTAATGCAGTTTTTACACTGGCTTGGCTCTACCCTACCCTGTTGGTGTGGTCCACAAACATATTAATACTACTACTACTACTACTACTACTACTAATAATAATAATACAGTAAATACTGGTAATATATGATGTAATCAAATCAGAATTATCCTGCCATATTAACAAAACATTACCAGACGGGTTTTTATTACACTGATTTGCTATTGTATGAATGGTCGACGCAGTATGAGTTCGACTGTTACCCACGTTCTTCAATACATGATGTTTGGAGCACGTAGACTTTAGTTATGGTCCACCATATGAGACTGAAATAAATACTAAACAAACCCTTTATGTGGCACTTCCATGTTTCTCAGGTCTGGGTCCTCTGCCACCAGCCCCCATCTACACTGCCACCAAACACGGTGTGATGGGATTCAGCCGCGCCATGGCCGTACGCCCCCTGTTTCACCCACACCAGTGATGTGGTGCCTGCTTGCATCACAAAACAAAATTTACCTTTTTTTTTTTCTGCTAAGTCACGTTCATACTCGGTGTTTGTTAATCACTTTTAAAGTAATATGTTATGAAGGATGGAGGTAATCACAGACACATAGAAACATTCTGATTCCGTGATGTTAAGAAAAGTGTTGTGGCTCCATTACTCAGCCAAAGAAAAACCTCAGATTAGTTTCTAAGTAAGTGAAAGAAACAGCTCGTTGCTGAAATAGATTTATGTGTCCACAGGCGGTCTCAGAGTTGACTGGTGCTGGGGTCAGGATCAATATATTATGTCCATCCTTTGTCAGTACAGACCTCCTCTCCACTTTTCATCAGGAGGAGAAGACGGGGCAGTTTTTCTGCCTCAAGGATCTTTCTGCTTCTCTGCTGGAGAAATATGGTGTTCTGGAGTAAGTATTGTCCTAACATGATGGCTTTTTTTCCCACTTGCACCATGTTCTTACTGCTTCGTTAAATTATGCAGCACTGAATTATGCAGCAGAGATTATGCAGCACTGAAATGCATGAGCTGTGTAAATATCTCATGTCTCAGTGAAAACAGAAGTTGTGTTTAGAAACATTAGAACGAATATCACATCAATTTTACATCAATGCGCATCACTCACTGAGTAATCATAAGTAATGTTTCTCAATGGAAAACTTTTGGAAGGAACTAGCAGATCAGTGGCTGTAGTTTTGAGAAGCAGTGCTAGCAATAATGTGGCTTTGTTTCACTGAGCTGACTGTTTCAAGGCTCAGTGACAAGGAACCAACACATGGAAACTAGTTGTATGGAAATAACTCCTGAATGACAAACATTTGCATTTTCGTTGGTAAAAGACAGTCAGTATCTCTGCAGTATATCAGTTGTTAATGCCTTTAAACGTTTGGTGGTATCTAAACTAAAAATGTCCTGCTGGAGCCAGAGCATATGGTTTACATTATCCACAAGCCTGTCTCGGTTACCGTATACGCTGTGAAATATTGTCCTCTTTCTTTTCTGAGCTGGGTACTCAAACACAACACTTTGTCAGTGATGAGACCTCATGAACAGAGATTGGAAAGCCAAATTTGACCACACCCCTTGTATTTGTCCTCCATTTTCAGACACTTAAGTTGATTTACAGTCGCTGTTTAGTATCCTGGAGAGGCAGGGCTGAATGTGAACTGCGCCTTGTCCCATAATGAGGCTCTGAGTAGTAATGATATAACCCCTGTAAACTGTCCATGACCACAGATGACCAAACACTCCGGGACTCATCACTTCACAGATATCTTCCCTTTAACACTCAGATCCAAAATCAGATCTGGAATAACAAACAGCACCTCCCATGTTTTGCAGCATTTTCCAATCTCTGTTGAATCCTCATAAACAATGGAGAGCACTTATATAAAATCATTACAAATGTTTTGTATAGCACAGATACACATGCATCTTCATCAGCCTTCTATGATGCCTCTGTTTGCTTTCATCACCAGAGTGTATTTTGTATATGTTAATTTATACCTGAATGTTTGTTTGGGTGATGTGTTTGGGTGGGTTACTCACTCACTATCTAAGCCGCTTATCCTGATTAGGGTCGCGGGGGGTGCTGGAGCCTCATAGGGCAGTCCAGGGACACACCCTGGACAGGTTGCCAGTCCATCACAGGGCAGACACACAGACAAACACACTCACACACACATTCATACCTAGGGGCAATTTAGTGTCTCCAGTTCACCTGACCTGCATGTCTTTGGACTGTGGAACCGGAGCTCCCGGAGCTCCCGGAGGAAACCCACGCAGACACGGGGAGGACCGCCTGTGACCTGTTTTGTATATGTTAATTTATACCTGAATGTTTGATCGGGTGACGCGTTTTAGATATGTTCATTTATACCTGAATGTTTGTTTGGGTGACCTGTTTTGTATATGTTCATTTATACCTGAATGTTTGTTTGGGTGACGTGTTTTGTATATGTTCATTTATACCTGAATATTTGATCGGGTGACGTGTTTTGGATATGTTAATTTATACCTGAATGTTTGATTGGGTGACGTGTTTTGTATATGTTCATTTATACCTGAATGTTTGATTGGGTGACGTGTTTTGTATATGTTAATTTATACCTGAATGTTTGTTTGAGTGACGTGTTTTGTATATGTTCATTTATACCTGAATATTTGACTGGGTGACGTGTTTTGTATATGTTCATTTATACCTGAATGTTTGTTTGGGTGACGTGTTTTGTATATATTAATTTATACCTGAATGTTTGATTGGGTGACGTGTTTTGTATATGTTCATTTATACTTGAATATTTGATTGGGTGATGTGTTTTGGATATGTTAATTTATACCTGAATGTTTGTTTGGGTGACATGTTTTGGATATGTTCATTTATACCTGAATATTTGATTGGGTGACATGTTTTGTATATGTTCATTTATATGGATTTTGTTTGATGTTCCCTCCCAGACCAGCTGTCGTAGCCAAAGGCTTGTTCCTGCTGGTGACTGATGAGAGTAAGAATGGAGAGGTTCTGCTAATCAGCAGAGAGCGCGCTGCCTTCGTTGTGTTTCCCAAAGGAACCGGTGAACTGCCATGTGTCCCTGTCAGCCTGTAGCCACTGGCTAAAACTCTCACCGCACTGCACTCACACCAAACCTATATTCACAGCAATCTCTATCAACACAGCGGTGTTTATGTGATTATGTAATGTAGTAACACAAACAGATGTGACCAGGTACAGAGCGAATCACACAACAGAATATAATGTATACATTTTTTTACTGTTTGCACACTCATATCACAATGAATGCAAATTTTGCATTAATGAAGTGTGTTATGTTAAATGTCAGTGAAACAAATCAGGGCAAACATTTCAAATGGTACCACTTGATACGACCTGAACTGATCAGCATTATTTTTTGTGTTTGATAAATAAAATGTCTCTGAAGATCAGCCATATGCACAAAAGCCAATGTAAATAATCAGTGAGCAGTAAAAAGGTTCAGTTTTGTGAGAATTTGAGATCAAATATGTGAAAAGTAGAACTTAACTCTTTCTGTGTTCTTCCACAGTTATAATTTTGTTTCCTTTGTACATTACCCAGAACAGTTTATGGTGCTGGTGTGGATGGCTGGTTTGGCAAACTTACATCATAAAACATTTGGCATGTTGTTTTTAATGGGATTATAATAACAATTATGGTTAAAGAGAATTGATGTTTTCGACTTTGATGAGGTGTGAGTGATAAGGCTAGGTCAGAGGAATGCTAATTGGTCAAAGGTGTCGGCAGTACCTTGTCCCCGCCCTCTTACACAAAGCAACCATTTTGGCTCTGGTAAAAAATGCACTGGACTTTCACCCAGTAGGCTTCCTCCTTCACACCTCAGTCAGTTATTAGAGGGAGGTCGTTGCACTTTTCATTTCCTCGGCCTACCTACCCCTCACCCCCAGCCCAGGTTTTTGAAGCACACACCTGGCCCGGCAGTAAACTGTGGTACAGGAAATCATCCTTCTTCACTGGGCCCAGATCACCTCCTCACACTAGGCCGTAGGACCTCTCAAAGCCATGTTAATTACCGTTCCATTTATTATCAATAGGAGCAGTGTTGATATTCTGCAGGTGGGAGTAGATGTTGATGAGATACATGAACACTGAGGACGTTATGACTGTATTGTTACTCAGATGGTTGGTCCACTGGAGGGAAGGAAGAGATGTGAGAGTATTCTGTTGTCTTAAGAAAAATGACTGTCCATGGTAAATTCTTACCTGACTCTTTTCCTTTGGAAAACTGTATGGTATGTGTGATTGTAAGGCTACTAAAACTATAAAACTGACTGTGGGGGACACATGCTTCACTAGTGGATGGGGTTTGTATTCCAACTGCATGGCACAGTTGCTCCACAGATAACAAGATGTAGATTTGTAGTCATCTAATTTTTGTTTCTTGTGCAGCTTTGGTCTTTTCCACACAGCACAAAAGGAAACACAAAATCAAAAGAAAGCATTTGTTATAAGAGTGAAAACATGGCCAGTCTGATGAAAAAAAAAAAAAAAGAACTGAATTTGTGTCAAAAATTCCCTGTGAAGTTGGGCCCTTTGTCCCTGAGAAAAAATGTCTAAGTGCGTGTTCCTTACAATGAAAATCAATGAGTGGGGTCTGCCAGGTGCTGGAGAGTGACTCATCAGTTCCGTGGAGCTGGTGTTATATTTTACACAGATGTCCATGTCAGAATGGCCTTAGGTCACTTGGGTCCGCAGTGTTAACACTAATCTGCACAAACAAAAAAGAATCATGATTAAAGGGAGGGCTCACATCCTCTGGGTTAGAAGCCTGAAAAGTGTCTTGTCCACCTGATATAAAAATATTTATAAACTAAATACATATGTGATGTGCCCTGAAATGCCTGTTCATTATGTTCAAATGTTTGTTTTCTCTCTCACCCTGAGTCGTGGCCTGCCCACTCTCACTCCCAGCAGCCCTCCACACACACCGCCTGCCAACCGTGCCCTCCCCACACACTGCCTGCCAACCGTGCCCTCCACACACACCACATGCCCTCCACACACACCGCCTGCCAACCATGCCCTCCTCACACACCGCCTGCCAACCGTGCCCTTCACACACACCGCCTGCCAACCATGCCCTCCACACACACCACATGCCCTCCACACACACCGCCTGCCAACCGTGCCCTCCACACACACCACCTGCCAACCGTGCCCTTCACACACACTGCCTGCCAACCATGCCCTCCACACACACTGCCTGCCAACCATGCCCTCCACACACACCAACCGTGCCCTCCACACACACCACATGCCCTCCACACACACCGCCTGCCAACCATGCCCTCCACACAGACCGCCTGCCAACCATGCCCTCCACACACACTGCCTGCCAACCATGCCCTCCACACACACCAACCGTGCCCTCCACACACACCACATGCCCTCCACACACACCGCCTGCCAACCATGCCCTCCACACACACCGCCTGCCAACCATGCCCTCCACACACACTGCCTGCCAACCATGCCCTCCACACACACCACATGCCCTCCACACACACCACATGCCCTCCACACACACCAACCGTGCCCTCCACACACACCACATGCCAAATGTGCCCTCCACACACACCACATGTTTAACAAATTGTTTCTTATTCCCCTTGACACCACAGGCTCTTCAGAACTTCAAACACATACAATATGTGATTTAAATGGGTCATATCACAACATTCAGTCCTGTTTGGTTCTCAGAGTAAAAGAACGTATTTTACAGGAATGGAAATCAACAGAAATAGCATGAATCATATTGTGGATTTAGTCTTAAATCACATGAACCGCAGTGTGGATTTAATCTTAAATGAACCATAGTGTGGATTAGAGCCTGACCGATATAGGATACCGACTGATTCCGATTTCAATATTTGAGGATTTAAAAATCCGATAACGATATATCGGCCGATGTTCTTTTTTTCCCCTAACTTTTGTCATACATAATTATTTAAGAGTCCTCAACACGACATAATGTAGTTCAGAAATAAACTTGTTTTATTGTCATAAATAGAACTTTGAACAAAAGTACAACAAAATATTTAAAAGTTTTTATAAATAATGCAGTAAACTGATACAGTGAGCTAGAGTAAATGCTGCTGCTGAATGCATCTAACGCTACACGACTGTCTGCAACGAGGACTTGGGACTTTGGGATTTCACACTACACGTTTGAAAATTGAAGCTAGAACTTTGGCTACCTCTGGTTTAATAATTTCCAGTGCAATGGCTGTAACTACAGACATTGCGAGACATGCGTTAGCGGTCTTCCACTAATAAACATGGCATTCGCTTGCTTGGTGGGTAACCTAATTTAGCAATGAACAGCGTGCTGCAAGCGATGTTGCCAGAGAATTTTTAGAAGTGACGAAGAATATATGATAGGACCGTTGTTTTGTTTACCCGCTAGAACTGCCACACTGTTTCATAAATAAACCTACAATCAAGTTTGTCAAGAGCTTAGCCTACACCAGCGGTTTTCTATCTCCCAGGGCCGGTGCGAGCACCTGTCATAAACCGTACCGTAACGTTGAACGTAACTTTGAGGTTTGAGTGACGGTACCGGCTCTCACTTTACTGCAGCAAAACCAGACATGGCTGACATGAACGTCATAACATTGTAATGGTTAAAATATTTGAGGGGCATCTGACGTACACCTGACACCGAGTTCAGTTGAATTCATAAGCCTGAAAGTTTTTTGAACACTCCAGCTTACAACTAACCCAACGCGCAGCACACCACTTTCTAACTACCAGCCAGCTGCCGTCTCTCCGAAGTAAAGTAGTGCTCCTCCCGACCTGTATCTCAGTCACTCGCTCACTCATTATCTAAGCCGCTTATCCTAATTAGGGTCGCGGAGGGTGCTGGAGCCTGTCCCAGCGCTCATAGGGAGAAAGGCGGGGAGACACCCTGGACAGGTCGCCAGTCCATCACAGGGCAGACACAGACAAACACTCTCACACACACACACTCACATACCTACCCAGCTGGCACGTGACCGACCTTCAACGTTGACATGTGGTTGCGATAATGTCAGTTGTTGTTTCAACGTTGAAAAAATGTTGAAACAACGTTTAATGCTAATGGCTGTAAAATGTTAACACAATACTTATAAGTCAACGTCGAAATTTCGACGTTGAAAGACCTGTACGTTGAATCGAAATAATGTCTTCAACAACAAGCAAAAGAAAATTGTAACACCTGCTTTCCCTTATATTTATTCAGGAAAGTGCCATAATATCTTTTTTCCAGGGAGTCTCATTTGATCACATTCAAGCCTGTACTATTGACTTGATTAGATTTGTTTATTTTTGTGTTTATAGTATAGGGACAGTATTGCAAGTTATGCACAGCAAGCTGCATTAGATGTAACAATTGCATTGAAAACACATGACGTGTACAGTAAATTCCTGATTCAGACAGTATTGTCATGTTGATCCAATTGCAAACTAGGTTATAATATTGTAACGTCGGAGAGCGGTCGTTGGCCCCGCCCCCTTTGCTCTGTTGCGCAAGTTTCACTGTTTGTTTGTTGTCAGACAACGTGTTTGAAGTAGATGTGTTTTGGGAGATGATTACTGGTGTTTTTGGGATATCTCTTTCTATGTTTTAAGTTTTTATGCTACAGATAGTAATTTGGGACGTCACCATTTTGGTGAAGTGTAGCCAGAGGTATTGGTTTGTATTGTTTCGAATGCTGAAATCAATCTTTGCAATTAAACCCATATTTTGAGTTCTCCAGTGGAATACATCCTTATAGTAACTATCATCGTGGGGAGTCATACTACAATGCAATTGAATAGAAAAGCAAATTTAATTCAAAATGAAAATGAAATTTGATCTCTAGTGTAATTAAGGCTTTACAGAAAGACGTTGGAACAACGTTGTGATATCGATGTTGATTCCATTGTCAATATCGATTCAATGTTAACGTGCCATCTTCACCGATGTTGAAAAATAAGACGTTGAAACAATGTCACGATATCAACGTTGGTTCGATTTTCGAAATCGAAACAAAATTCAGTGGTGATTCAGCCTTGGTCCATGACGTTGAATCAGCACTGAGTAAACGTTGAAATGCCGGCTGGGTAGGGGTTATTTAGTGTCTCCAATTCGCTTAACCTGAATGTCTTTGGAGTGTGGGAGGAAATCGGAGCTCCCGGAGGAAACCCACGCAGACACGGGGAGAACATGCAAACTCCACACAAGAAGGACCCTGGCCGCCCAGCCGGGAATCGAACCCGAGAATCGAATCTTCTTGCTGTGAGGCGACAGCAAGAAGGTTATATAGGTATATCTCTCTATATGCACCCGCAAACTCTGCCCACCCGCAAACTCTTCTCTTCTCCACCTTCTCCTCCCTCCTCCCTCCTCCCTCATCCCTATCTGCTGATGACTTTGTCTCCTTCTTCGAGAAGAAGATCAAAGACATCTGCGACTCCTTCCCCTCATCCCCTCCCACCTCGGATCCTGCACCCCCCCCATCCCCCCCCCCCCTTCCCCCCCGCTATCTTCTCCTCCCTCTCCCCTCTATCTGACTCTGAAGCTCTCCTACTTATAAAATCTCATCGTCCTACTACCTGTCCTCTAGATCCCCTCCACTCTCTTTCAGGTCATCTCGGACGACATTCTGCCCTTCATCTCGTCCTTGATCAACAATTCCCTATCTACTGGAACGGTTCCTTCTGCCCTGAAGAGGGCACAGGTCAAGCCACTGCTTAAGAAGCCCACTCTAGACCCAGCTGATGTCAGTAGCTACCGTCCAGTCTCTCTCCTACCGTTTCTCTCCAAAACCCTGGAACGTGCAGTATATAACCAACTCTCACCATATCTTCTCCAGAACAATCTCCTGGATCAGAATCAATCTGGATTCAAAGCTGGCCACTCCACCGAGACGGCCCCCCTATATATGATAGAAGCTGAGGACAGACATACAATAATGGGTTTCTCTGTTTCATCCACCACTGTCTCAATTCAATTCTCAATTCTCAATCTTTTCCATAACATCCCAATTCGTCTCCACGACATTCAGAAACTAACCAGCTAAGTACATAGACATATAGTTTTAATTTCGTTGACGAAAATTGAGAGGAAAAATGTTCATCAACAAACTTTTATCCACCACAAAAACGAGATGATAACTAAATAAAAATGCACCTTTGAAAATAAAAACTGTGACAAAATATATTACCATTTTCGTTGACAAATAATACCGAGATGGTAATGGGCCAGACGAATGGACAAGCACTTTGCTATAACACAACTGAAAATAAAGCGCACTGAAAACAATGTGCCTGCAAAATCACTGGGAAAAATACCACAAACCTCAAGAGGCAAACCTAAGGAATGTAACAAGCCCGAGAGTATCTGTGTGCTCGATGAAATCATTGCAATGATTTTATTTAAAAAGTGCACATGTGACACGTGATAAAATGTGACAAAAATGCATTTGACTAAAATTTGACTAAAACTTGTATAGTTTTTGTTGATTAAAACCAGACTAAAACTAATAATGATAAAATGACTAAAATATGACAAAGAGAATATGTATTTTAGTCAAAAGACTTAAACTAAGACTAAATCAAAATCACCTGCCAGACTGAACACTGATAGACTGAGATATCTGAACGATTACTGTAGAGACCTAACGCAGTGTCTTTAATATGTCTGTAGAGACCTAAAGCAGTGTCTTTAATATGTCTGTAGAGACCTAAAGCAGTGTCTTTAATATGTCTGTAGAGACTTAAAGCAGTGTCTTTAATATGTCTGTAGAGACCTAAAGCAGTGTCTTTAATATGTCTGTAGAGACCTAAAGCAGTGTCTTTAATATGTCTGTAGAGACCTAAAGCAGTGTCTTTAATATGTCTGTAGAGACCTAACGCAGTGTCTTTAATATGTCTGTAGAGACCTAAAGCAGTGTCTTTAATATGTCTGTAGAGACCTAAAGCAGTGTCTTTAATATGTCTGTAGAGACCTAACGCAGTGTCTTTAATATGTCTGTAGAGACCTAAAGCAGTGTCTTTAATATGTCTGTAGAGACCTAAAGCAGTGTCTTTAATATGTCTGTAGAGACCTAACGCAGTGTCTTTAATATGTCTGTAGAGACCTAAAGCAGTGTCTTTAATATGTCTGTAGAGACCTAAAGCAGTGTCTTTAATATGTCTGTAGAGACCTAAAGCAGTGTCTTTAATATGTCTGTAGAGACCTAACGCAGTGTCTTTAATATGTCTGTAGAGACCTAAAGCAGTGTCTTTAATATGTCTGTAGAGACCTAAAGCAGTGTCTTTAATATGTCTGTAGAGACTTAAAGCAGTGTCTTTAATATGTCTGTAGAGACCTAAAGCAGTGTCTTTAATATGTCTGTAGAGACTTAAAGCAGTGTCTTTAATATGTCTGTAGAGACCTAAAGCAGTGTCTTTAATATGTCTGTAGAGACCTAAAGCAGTGTCTTTAATATGTCTGTAGAGACCTAAAGCAGTGTCTTTAATATGTCTGTAGAGACCTAACGCAGTGTCTTTAATATGTCTGTAGAGACCTAAAGCAGTGTCTTTAATATGTCTGTAGAGACCTAACGCAGTGTCTTTAATATGTCTGTAGAGACCTAAAGCAGTGTCTTTAATATGTCTGTAGAGACCTAAAGCAGTGTCTTTAATATGTCTGTAGAGACTTAAAGCAGTGTCTTTAATATGTCTGTAGAGACCTAAAGCAGTGTCTTTAATATGTCTGTAGAGACCTAAAGCAGTGTCTTTAATATGTCTGTAGAGACCTAACGCAGTGTCTTTAATATGTCTGTAGAGACCTAAAGCAGTGTCTTTAATATGTCTGTAGAGACCTAAAGCAGTGTCTTTAATATGTCTGTAGAGACCTAACGCAGTGTCTTTAATATGTCTGTAGAGACCTAAAGCAGTGTCTTTAATATGTCTGTAGAGACCTAAAGCAGTGTCTTTAATATGTCTGTAGAGACCTAAAGCAGTGTCTTTAATATGTCTGTAGAGACCTAAAGCAGTGTCTTTAATATGTCTGTAGAGACTTAAAGCAGTGTCTTTAATATGTCTGTAGAGACCTAAAGCAGTGTCTTTAATATGTCTGTAGAGACTTAAAGCAGTGTCTTTAATATGTCTGTAGAGACCTAAAGCAGTGTCTTTAATATGTCTGTAGAGACCTAAAGCAGTGTCTTTAATATGTCTGTAGAGACCTAAAGCAGTGTCTTTAATATGTCTGTAGAGACCTAAAGCAGTGTCTTTAATATGTCTGTAGAGACTTAAAGCAGTGTCTTTAATATGTCTGTAGAGACCTAAAGCAGTGTCTTTAATATGTCTGTAGAGACTTAAAGCAGTGTCTTTAATATGTCTGTAGAGACCTAAAGCAGTGTCTTTAATATGTCTGTAGAGACCTAAAGCAGTGTCTTTAATATGTCTGTAGAGACCTAAAGCAGTGTCTTTAATATGTCTGTAGAGACCTAACGCAGTGTCTTTAATATGTCTGTAGAGACCTAAAGCAGTGTCTTTAATATGTCTGTAGAGACCTAAAGCAGTGTCTTTAATATGTCTGTAGAGACCTAAAGCAGTGTCTTTAATATGTCTGTAGAGACCTAAAGCAGTGTCTTTAATATGTCTGTAGAGACTTAAAGCAGTGTCTTTAATATGTCTGTAGAGACCTAAAGCAGTGTCTTTAATATGTCTGTAGAGACTTAAAGCAGTGTCTTTAAAATGTCTGTAGAGACCTAAAGCAGTGTCTTTAATATGTCTGTAGAGACCTAAAGCAGTGTCTTTAATATGTCTGTAGAGACCTAAAGCAGTGTCTTTAATATGTCTGTAGAGACCTAACGCAGTGTCTTTAATATGTCTGTAGAGACCTAAAGCAGTGTCTTTAATATGTCTGTAGAGACCTAAAGCAGTGTCTTTAATATGTCTGTAGAGACCTAAAGCAGTGTCTTTAATATGTCTGTAGAGACCTAAAGCAGTGTCTTTAATATGTCTGTAGAGACCTAAAGCAGTGTCTTTAATATGTCTGTAGAGACCTAAAGCAGTGTCTTTAATATGTCTGTAGAGACCTAACGCAGTGTCTTTAATATGTCTGTAGAGACCTAACGCAGTGTCTTTAATATGTCTGTAGAGACCTAACGCAGTGTCTTTAATATGTCTGTAGAGACTTAAAGCAGTGTCTTTAATATGTCTGTAGAGACCTAAAGCAGTGTCTTTAATATGTCTGTAGAGACCTAAAGCAGTGTCTTTAATATGTCTGTAGAGACCTAAAGCAGTGTCTTTAATATGTCTGTAGAGACCTAAAGCAGTGTCTTTAATATGTCTGTAGAGACCTAACGCAGTGTCTTTAATATGTCTGTAGAGACCTAACGCAGTGTCTTTAATATGTCTGTAGAGACCTAAAGCAGTGTCTTTAATATGTCTGTAGAGACCTAAAGCAGTGTCTTTAATATGTCTGTAGAGACCTAAAGCAGTGTCTTTAATATGTCTGTAGAGACCTAACGCAGTGTCTTTAATATGTCTGTAGAGACCTAACGCAGTGTCTTTAATATGTCTGTAGAGACCTAAAGCAGTGTCTTTAATATGTCTGTAGAGACCTAAAGCAGTGTCTTTAATATGTCTGTAGAGACCTAAAGCAGTGTCTTTAATATGTCTGTAGAGACCTAACGCAGTGTCTTTAATATGTCTGTAGAGACCTAACGCAGTGTCTTTAATATGTCTGTAGAGACCTAAAGCAGTGTCTTTAATATGTCTTGCCTGTACCTCCACTGCCTGTGTCTCCCTCAGCCTTGTGTTTCTCTGAATCAAAGCACGCAGGAGAGATATATAATTATCACAGACATAGCACTGTAATAAAAAATACCTCAAACTCATACTTTTTAGACTGAACCACAAATGGTTTGGGCAAGTTGAAGGCTATACTCTAGCCATTAGAATGAGAGTAGTCTGTAAGTTTTTTTTCTCTATATATGAGGAGTGACAGAGAATCCTGGAGTCAGTTGCATCCACCATGTTCTAGCATGCTTGAACCGAACCAGCAAGTTTTACCAGTATTTCTGCTTCTAAATCTCTCGCTTCATTGCCAACCATTCTCAGGTAGTTTAACTGAAATCTTAGTCTAACATATCATTTAACTCCTGCAGAATACTCATTTATAAGTAAATTTGGACCAGACCAATTGATCACTGATCTCTGTATAAATTTCTTCAGTCAAAATCTCATTCAGTCACAGTATTGTAATAAGATGTGTTGGGGGTTGTTCTCTTTCTGTGGATCTCAAACAATGGTTTTGCACAATCCAGTTTGACTAATCAGTTATATGCAATGGCCAATGAATAGGCAACACCTGTGCTCTTTCACTCCCATTCCCAGAGCCCGTACCTTTGTCTGACAACGGACTGAATCACCCGATAGTGACAGCGCAAAGAAAGCACAGATGGTAAAAAAAAAATGGGAAATCCACGCCACTTAGTACTGAGCTGAGTGAAATCTCACACGAACATGAAACAATGACCAGCTAAGGGCACTGGGCCAGATGTGGCTTGGTGTGGCTGAGTGGAGAGAGACAGATTTATGAGTTCCCCTTTTAATGAGGTAACATCCATTTCACTCAAACCTTAGGACTTCGAACTTTTACCATGTGAGGCAACAGGAAGACATCGTTTTCAGGGGAAAAGAGAAACATGCATTTCAAACAACACAAACACAGTGACCTTGTTCTGTTTTAATTAAGAAAATACTGGATTCTCTGAATATTTTTCTCTGCCATGATTAAGTAAATAAAAGATGTGTTTTTTTGGGGATGTAAGAGCTGAAACCTAACTGTGGATGAAACATGACATTCAAAGCGAGTGAGTGATTACAGAATTGTGCCGTTGCATGTCAGAGCGCTGCCATGAACACTGGGCTGCATTGTGCTAGTGAGGGCGAGTCAAACACTCTATTTTTCCCGTTTCCCATCTGAGTCCATGCCTCTCTCAACCGTGTTTAAGAGAAAAACACTCTATTCCCCATCTGGGTCCATGCCTCTCTCAACCGCGTTTAAGAGAAAAGCACTCTATTTCCCATCTGGGTCCATGCCTCTCTCAACCGTGTTTAAGAGAACAAAGGAAAATGGCATCTGTCACAAGACAGCATGTTTGGTTTTCTTAATATCACATCAGAGTTAGTGACATGGAACAACATAACAATGAAACAGAATTTCTGTTCAGGTAAGGTAATCTAGTGCCATGAGTCAGGTAGTCAAGCTATTATTTCAATTTGAATTTCACTAATCATGTACAAAGCAGAGTGTTGACGGGGGTTTCACCTCGTCCCAGCTGCCTGGAGCTGCCAGCTGATTTAGGAGGACTCCCTGCCTTGGTATGTAAACCATTTACTGCAGGAATGTATAAGCAAGTCGTAAAAATCGGATTTGGGGAAGATACAAGCAAAACTGGTTGCCCTCCATAAAACAACACATCTCTGCTGCTGGAAGAGAGCGCGTTTCTCGTTTGGCTTTAGTGGAGGCTGCATGTTCAGAGTTCAGCCTAAATGACAGGCAATAGATTTGAAGGGCATGTTTAAGACTGAGAACAGACTGCCCACTCAGACCAGTGTAATCCTCCGCAAAATTATACAGTATCTAAGGCATCTTTCTCACGGGATGGGGCTAGGACAGCAAGACATACCCAGAGAGAGAGAGGAGAGGCTTTAAAACAAGGTTATGAACTACACAGAGTCCAGTGACAGTTTGGCATCATTGGTCTTCTCTAGAGGAAGGCAGAGAACTGAGTGGAGCTCCCAACACTCTGGGTATTGGCAAAAGGATTCTGGGCAGTCCAAGGATAAATTCTAAAATGAAGAGAAATATAACAAAAAAATTTGGTCATATTTCTTTTTAATCAGTCATAACAAAACAAAAAGGACAGAGAGCCAAAATGCAGAGGAATTTGATGACAGTGCCTCCTTCACATCTCTTCTCCGAAAATGTACCTTTATCTTTTATTTTCCTAAGCTGACATTGGTTGCAAAACTACGTAATTCAATTCACAAATCATGTGTGTATAGTATCATTTTAGGAACATATTTTCTAATGAATGAAACTGTTTGTCATGTAAGGCACAGGAAAAGACAGAGATGTGTGTATGTGTGTAGAGAGCAGGCTGACTGTGACTGAAGGGCATGATGCATAAGTAAAGCATGTCTCATTGAAGAATGACGCAAGAGTCAAGAAACATCACTACTGTGGTCCTGCTTTTTATCCCTCTTTAATTACCAAGCACACAGGCGACAAAGGAGACAGAACTTTTTTTTTCTTTTTAAATAAAGCATGTCTGTGTATTTGAGGAGTGCAAAATGTTGTCACACTCAGTGGACAAGCCAGTTATCACAGCAACACTGTGGACAAGCCAGTAATCACAGCCACACTGTGGACAAGCCAGTAATCACAGCCACACTGTGGACAAGCCAGTAATCACAGCCACACTGTGGACAAGCCAGTAATCACAGCCACACTGTGGACAAGCCCAGTAATCACAGACACACTGTGGACAAGCCCAGTAATCACAGACACACTGTGGAGAGTGCCAGTAATCACAGCCACACTGTGGACAAGCCAGTAATCACAGCAACACTGTGGACAAGCCAGTAATCACAGCCACACTGTGAACAAGCCAGTAATCACAGCCACACTGTGGACAAGCCAGTAATCACAGCCACACTGTGGACAAGCCCAGTAATCACAGCCACACTGTGGACAAGCCAGTAATCACAGCCACACTGTGGACAAGCCCAGTAATCACAGCAACACTGTGGACAAGCCAGTAATCACAGCAACACTGTGGACAAGCCAGTAATCACAGCCACACTGTGGACAAGCCAGTAATCACAGCCACACTGTGGACAAGCCAGTAATCACAGCCACACTGTGGACAAGCCAGTAATCACAGCCACACTGCGGAGACTGCCAGTAATCACAGCCACACTGTGGACAAGCCAGTTATCACAGCCACACTGTGGACAAGCCAGTAATCACAGCCACACTGTGGACACGCCAGTAATCACAGCCACACTGTGGACAAGCCAGTAATCACAGCCACACTGTGGACAAGCCAGTAATCACAGCCACACTGTGGACACGCCAGTAATCACAGCCACACTGCGGAGACTGCCAGTAATCACAGCCACACTGTGGACAAGCCCAGTAATCACAGCCACACTGTGGAGACTGCCTCACCTTAGTGCTGTCTATCAAGTTTTTATTTATGTCAAATGTATTCAGCTTTTGCATTTTAACTATTTTACTGTTTTAATGCACATGACCCAGCTCTAAGACGTGAAGAAGTCAATACAAACAACACAACTCGAACAATTATCTGTCTGACCGTCTGCGGTCCCTAAAGTCGATTAGTTCTCCGGCAAAGAAGACAGGAACATTCATATGGTTCATATTCACCTCACTGAAGGTTAATATAAGACATGAACTTGAGAAGGATGAGATGCCATTGCTTGGTTCCTGGAATGTCTTTTGAGAAAAGCAACATGAGGGAATCCTCCATAATGGTCCTGTGAAGGTTTTTAAGCAGTCTTGTAAAGACTGTCTAGAGATTTACCAGTTGCAAATTTTCCATTTAAGACCTTTATAGGTTAGGATCTAGAATTACAGAGGCTGACCATTTCTCCAAGGTGCCACAGAACTGTAAATATAACATTGGTGAGGAGACTAAAATTGTTGCACAGATATTAACTCTTCAGCTTTGTGTATTCATTAGATACCTTCTTTAACCCTGTTCATTTATCCATAGCATCTCTCTGTTAAAGGCCATCTGACTGGCAGATGTTGATTCTTCCAGAACTTTTGAGAAACCTTACTGAAGCACAAAGCTAAAGCTCATTTTAAGTTTTAGGGTGTGAATGGCTAAAGGTGGTCCCGGAACACTGTGGTTTTGTTCTTTCTTCTTCTTTTTATTAAGGTTGGATTGAAAAAGTCAAGACACACTGATGTTCAAAACTCTGCATTCTTTTACCAAGTTGGAAAGAGAGACCCAGGTTACTGGTTTTTTGATTATTTTTGTTCTCTTTTTCATGATCCTTTATTCTTATTACTAAGACCTCTTGCTTTCCAGTGCGTTTCCTCGCACCGTTTTCACTCTATACACACTAAACTTGGCATAAGTTCAGGCCCTAAAGATGCTGCTTTTCTGAGAGATATTTGCAACAGTTCTGTTTTGCACAGGACTGACTTTTTCAGCACTTTGTTATGAATGGGGGAAGTGGCTGAGGAACACTGAGAGTTATGGGCTGGAACATTGCCATAGTTACCATACATTGCTGCCAGTAGTAACCATACATTGTTGTAGGGGGTACAAGGGCAATTTTTCTCTCAGCATACTGTAGCATTCCCCCATTCATATTAAATTAATTGAACATAAATTTATGGCAACAAAGCCTACTTTCACTGCTACTAGACTACCAGTCAACAAGTCCACTGGTCTACCAGTCTCCTATTGTACATGTCTCCTAGTGTACCAGTCTAACCAGCCTACATACATACCAGTCTACAAGTCTACCAGCCTACATATCTACCAGTCTACCAGTCTACAGGTCTACCAGTCTACAGGTCTACCAGTCTACAGGTCTACCAGTCGACAGGTCTACCGGTCTACCAGTCTACAGGTCTACCAGTCTACAGGTCTACCAGTCTATTAGTGTACAAGTCTACCATGTCACAACACCGTAAAAATAAATTCTGTCAACATGACAAAGACGGCTACACAGAGAACAGTCAGACCATTCAGAGAACATTTGGTCATTGTGTGTGCTATAGCATAGTACACATTTTTGAAATAGTTTATCTCTATGTTTATCTGCTATCATGTTACATGTATCAGTAGATTCCACTCGTAATAGAGTTCTCTTAACTTAGAGACACACTTAGTCAAGGCCCACTATGGCAGTGCAGAGGTGGTTACTTATGAACTTGTTCACTGTGGGTGGAGACCCAGGGAATGGCTACTCATGCAGATATATCAGTCATGATCACTGATCAGATATGCCCGCATGAGTCAGTCACCCTCAAGGCTCACCGACAGACAGTGACAGTAAGACATGATGTAGTCATAAAGACGGCTGCTTGAGAATTGCATTTTAACTCCAGTGCACAACATTTGGCTTCCTAGTCCAAGATCAGCAGATCAAAGGTGGCACAGAGTAAATCTATTATGCAAATGCCATGAACTGCAACGGGAGTGAGGTTTCACAAGTTGACTATAGTAGAAATCAGCCAGACAACCCCCTCCTAAAAAACATGAGAGCAATTGCACTAAAATTTCACACCTTAAAAGCTCGCTTGCTTGCTTCGGGGAAATTCAGTCTAAAAGCTGTCACATTTTTGCCAGGAACACTGAGAGTTATGGACTAATTTGCCACATTTTGGTTTCATGATTTCAAAACTTTTCACAGTTTATCATGTGGTTCTGAAAGATATTACAGTTTGTTGTACTATCCATCCTTTCTGTACTACAGAGAACTTGAATCACTCATTCTGACCAGTAATACACATAGTTTTCCTCATCAGCCTTTTGTTCCAGGCCCAGTCTCTGGCTGAACTATCTCTAATTAGTACCAGTCATGTGGGTCCAGACACTGGGAGAGTGTGAAGATTTGTGTTGGGTGTGTGCACAGTCTTACAGCCCTGATTAAACCACCAGCAAGAGCAGCAGCGCCCTGTATGACTGAAAGGTAGTATATGACTGTAAACCCATCCGCATTACAGCCACAGTGAGAAACACAGTACAGATGAGCTACAAGAGCAATGTGCATTGACCAGATGGATTATCTCTTTTACAAGCAGGAGTTTTTGAGAAAACCCAACAGTAGCCAACAGTACATGCTACACAATACACGTGTATTATACACATGTCAAGAGAAATTCACGTACATGACCGCCATAGCTGAAACAGCTGAACTACGACCATATCAAAGCCCTTACAGCTGCAGTTTCATAAGCATTTACAAGGCATTACAACATTTACAGTAGTTTATATATTTGTAGTATATGAGAACATGTTACTGAATTCCAAACAGGCATTAATAATTAGAAGTACTGTGACGCCAGATCAGTAATCTTGCATGTGGAGAAATTCGGAAGTTGGTGCCTGATTGATTTTATTTATATAAACTACGGTATTAGCAATATTAAAGCTCATGATGTGAATGTATGAAAGGTTGTCTGCTGTCTTGTCATATATACATGTCTTATAAAACCAGTATTGTAATTTAACAGTTGCAAAGCATGTGTAGCCTATCGGAGAAGGTCTCCGCTAAGCACAGTTTCACTCATGTAAATCTACACCACAGTTCGTAGACTTTAAGCCCATTGGTTCGCCAGTCGCTCTGATGCTCTTGAAACGGTATAAAATTTGGTTTTTGAACCTTCAGCCAGCCAGGGTCAAGCGTCCTGTTAAGAGATTCCTTTAGCTAATTTCTCCTCTCGTTTTTTTTAAATCAACAACTATTGTGCTCCAGTTTATAACAGATAGTTGCTTCGCATAATGACGAGGAATTCACATGATTTTACATAGCATTCGTTATGAAGTAGGCTTTGTCCTGTGTTAGTCTGTAATCTGACATAGTTAAGGCAATTTTGCCAAATACGGTATATTTGGATGAACTGATTCACCGGCTTGGAGACATAACGTAATTTTGGGGAGATATTAGTCTCTTGATTAGCGATAGAAACAATGAACCTTGTTGAGCGCTACCAGCATCACAGTTTGATGCAAGATGCGTTTCCATACGTGCAACGACGTCAAGACAGTCTCTGCTTTTCAAGATGGTTTGTAAATCCCACAGATGTCCGTCCAGAATTTCAGATAGCGAACTCCTGCTCTGCAAAACGTGATGCTCTGGATGGGACGCATGACGGTCAACTAGACGCTTTAATACCAGAGATGGGACAGCGAAGGGTGTCAGGCCCGAAGAAAGAGCAGCGGAGGACTCAAAGCATCAACACCGCGTTCGCTGAGCTGCGAGACTGCATACCAAACGTTCCCGCAGACACAAAACTGTCCAAAATCAAAACATTAAGACTTGCAACAAGTTACATATCTTATCTGACTGACGTGCTCGCCAAAGAACCCGGGGAAATGGAAGCATTCAAAGCTGAGATAAAGAAATGTGGCAGCAGAGGATTTAAAAGGGAACGAGAAATGGCAAGTTCTAATTTTTATAAAACTATATTTTAAATAAAGGTTAACACTTTGAGGATTTAGTTGATTAAATTTGCCACAAGATTTTCTCTGTCTTCATGTGACGTTAAAATGGGCTTTTTCATATTTACAAAGTCTAATGGTACACAGCGGTTAAAGAAGTCAACCGCGTAATTTCACAAACGTGTTTTGTTATTGTTGTTGTTCATTTGTCTCTGTTTTTTTGTAAAATATTGACGAATGGAAAGCACATGCAGTTCTCTCTTGTTCGGCGAGCCACGGCTGTGCCAGGAATATATTTCATTTTATCAATACTCATTTATACGAAGGTAGAAAATTTGTAGTGGAGAAAGAAATGACAGTTTGTCTACCTATTGTAAAATGTTTAAATATTGATAGTATGTAAACAACGGTGTTGCGATTCAGTTTAATCGGCTTTTTTGTTTTACTTTATTTAACAGAATGAAGGTCAGCAAGAATCAGGAAGCCCAAAGAGGGTTAAAGGAAGAACAGGATGGCCCCAGCAAGTTTGGGCCTTGGAACTCAACCAATGAAAAGTGTTTAGTTCATGTTAAACCAGAAAACGACCCTCACTTGTCAGCCAAACTATAAGGGACTTACGAATGTGCTTGATTCGTGTGTTTTGGACATTCTGAATATGTGATATTTCTCTAAAATGTTTAAGGCTACAAAGAGGGTCGGACTTGAAGTATAGGCCTTTAACTTCTCACCACTCTGATTCTGCGAGCAAATGTCAACATTCAGATGGGCTACGCGGGTTTTAAAACATGTTTGTAATACCTCGTCGTGCAGGTCAGTAACAGGGCATATGTACATGTAGTTTGCTGTTTAATTAATATTAATTTTGGCAATGTTAATTTTGTAAATATTAGAACGATATTTATTCAACAGGCCTGTGTTTATCAGGTCATACATACGTACTGAACCAGTCAGGGTGGGTTTCCTGAAATTGACGAATTTCACAGATTAAAAAATAAAACTATGTTACAGATAACGATGGATGTACGACAAAATTTAAGCATCTCAGAAATCCCTGTTGGACATGTAGGCTATTTTACATGTGAACCAAAAGTGCATATGTTACCGGTAAGAAAGGCATCACCTTAACCAAACTATCGGTTTTAAAATAAGTGAAGTTTTCATTTCCAGAGCACTGTCATCGTGTTAATGTTATAATTATTGTAACATTATTAATGCATTTCTAATGGAAACCAATAAGTCAAAATTTGTACTTGGGCTTAAAATGGGAAACCTAAACCGCCTCTGTGAAACAAATTAACAAGAAACGGCTGACGATTGTCGTAAAAGAAAGTACATAAGTAGGCTACTGTAAGAGTATGCGGGTGTACACACACCAGCGGGGACGAGAGAAGAACTTCACCAATCTGACACATTTCCACATTTGACTCAGTCAACATTACTGTAATTCACGTACAAAGGAGAGAATTTTATTCCGTTTAAGACTGGCATCTGCCAATCGACTCAGGTCCAAATTCATCTCCATGGCTCCCTTAGGCAGGCCCTGATAAACGGATCCCCTCAGAGAGACAAAGTCCAACTCAAAAGAGAAATACCTTCTCAATACAGACAATCAGAAACAGACGGAGAGGCTGCACCATGCTTTAATTACATTTAAAAAGGCTAAACTTAAAGAGGCTATATGGACACTGTGGACAGACAAATTGCATTTTGAAAGGCCATTCATATCTGTGTCTCCTTATCTAGTTACGTGAAACATTATAGGTTCGTGCTGTCTGTGCTTCAGTCAGCTGTTTATCACAGCACACAGGGACAGCGATAATTCACTCATTTTGTTTCAGACTACTCCCGGCAAGGTGAAAGAGTCTTCTGTGTGCTTTGTGAATTGTAGTCTTCTGTCAGCCTCTTAGTAGACTACACTGTCAACAAAATCATAGGTAAATAAATAAAGGCGGGGAAAGACATCATTTTAAACCAGCTGTTTTATTTAATTTCGTTCTCTTGCCTCCACACCAACATGGTAAAACTTCCCTTCCTCTGTTCGAAGGGTCTGGCCTTCCTCCACTATCAAAGATTTTAATTATATGTAGGTTTATGAAATCTAACAAATACTGTGTTGCTTGTCCCTCATGTTTGGACCACCGACGAGAAACGCACCAAACCTGATCTTTTGGGAAATGAACTGTGACTGTATCTGATCAAGTCTAATCGCGTTTCACAAGGTAGTCCATGGTCTAGACCTAGAAGTGAGCAAAAGGAATATGTTAGGGATAAGGTACTTGTATGTCTGCGTCTCATCTTGTGCATTCGGGGGGTTTAATCACCACAAGGATCAGCATGAGGTTTTGAATAGCTAATGTGGGCTTCTGCCAACGAAGTCTTGTCTAAAATACAAGAGTGCACATGGCATCCCAGGAAGTTTTGTCTAAAGTATGAGAGTGCACGTGGCATATGGCATATGGCCCGGAGGCAGCCTTTGCCAGATCGGACTGCGGCTTCGGATGCGGCACTGTTGAGTTACACATTAGTCGAAGTAGGCTTAAAGGCAAACAAGGCAGACTCTGGGTAAATAGACTTGATTAAATATTTCTGAATTTGTTTTTATTGGGTCGATTCCGGTTCAATCAGAAGTGGCACCGACTGCCACGCCTGACGTAATTTGTTCTTTTTGAACTACGATTGGGAGCAAGGACAACCGAATCAACGCAATGAGCAACTTGTTCATCTCCATGTTACAAGCAAATATGTGAAGAGGCGGACAGCAAAGGAGCTTCATGGATGTCCACACATCGGCTTAAGGTCAAATCAAACTCGATCGCCACCCTTCGACGATGTCTTGAAAAACTCTGTTGAAGCGGGACAGTCATTATGGCTGTCGGTGAGAAGTTTGGGAACAAGTAGCAGCAAGTAACCCTGAACAATTTGGATATTATTACATTTATGAGTAAGTCAGTATCTTAACGATAGTGGACGTTGAAGCCACGACTGCGGGCCAGTTGGTTTGAGATAGTCGCACTTTCCACGCCAATAGCTCTTCAACGGAAAATATATGAGAGAAGATATGATGTTTGATCATGCAGAAGTGTAAATCTATCCATTTAATATTTGTAAAATTAAAACTGCAATACTTTTTTATGACCTATAATAAAAGTAGAAAAATGTGTCAGACATAGGCTACAGGGCTAAATTCTGCGGCTACCACAATATTTGCTGCTGCTCCAAGTTATTCCCTTAATTCCTGTAATATTCTGGTAAATATCTGAATATTGAAACTTTTAATAGCTGCTCGTGTCTGCGTTGTTTCCCCATCCTCTCTTTCCCCCGAACCTTTGTCTCTATTTTTAAAATGAACGCTCGATTTTTTAAAACTGTAACAACTTTTAAATCATGACAACGTAGACACATGAAACTGTCAGTTATGCAGACCTAAATGTTGCTGATGTCACAATCCTGGATTTCTGTTCAGGCATTTTTTCAGAAAAAATATGGTTTTATTTCCAAGAATTCAAATCCATGTAAATTGGGTACTCAAAACTGTGGGAGCCCCAGTCGGGGCTGGTGTAATAATGACTCATTTCTGCCTGATCCCAATTATTTATGTTAAATATTTAAAACTATACTTTCATTTAACCTGCATCACTCGGTACACCTAGTCACAGACAGATCCTCATGGCCGCGAAGCATTTCTCTGACTCTAGGCCTACTGAAATGTGCAGTACGCATGTTATGTGAAAAGTTTGGATTATCCAATGGCAACTCAAAACAATACCACTCACAGGGTCGTATACATTGTGCAGTGTGTGTAATTTGTAGACAGGTTATATGACAGTAACTGCCGTCATCATCTTTCATTTCCCTTTTGCCACATTTTGAAAAAGTCATTAAGTGCCATTTAAAGACTTTGTTTCAACGACGAAAACATCACACAGAAAATACTGCGGGTATAGACAACACACGTTTGGTATAATGAAGTAATTCACCTGTGTAGTCTCTCTCCTATAGGCTACTTCCATAGCAACCACAGAACTAGTGACAGTGGATGGAAACTGTGTACCGATAAAAGGAGTGTATTTGCATTTTGCTTTTATGTGGCCTTCTTTGTTTGTGTGTGTGTGTGTGTGTGTGTGTGTGTGTGTGTGTGTGTGTAAAGGTTTTCACATGATTGTGGCAACAATGAGATGAACAAAACAAACAGCGTGGGGTATCAGAGTGATTTATAGTTAATACTGCCCATGGGCGCAAATTATGACTAAAGTGCAGTTAAGAGACATGAGGCATTAAAACAACACAGTGGGTAAAAGAACAATGTAGTGTGACTACCCCTGTCTACAGTTCGCAACCACACACCTGTGTACGCATGTGCAGTATAACGCATTAGCATTTTTAGCAACGACCAAAGGTAGTGTCGTGCCGTGATTTTCGGATCTTCTCTCTGGTTCAGATCTTCAGCTCTGCTGACCGTGTGCGTGTACACACATCTGTGGGAAAGCCAACCTGCTTCACTTCGTCAGGTACCTGACTAGCAGGTGAAAGATTAAGAGCGCGACACCTTTTAAAGATCTAATAATTGGATGATATAATTTTGAAATCAGAAATTCACACTGTGATATTTTAAAGAATAAGAGTAAAAGATAAATATTCTCATTGAAATTAATGGGCAAAATTTTGAACTAACACATAAAGCACTGTTTAAAAAAAAAAAACAAAAACAAAAAACCCCCAGAAATTCTAATTGCAACACGCGAACAACGGTTAAATCTAATCTAAGTGGAAAAAATATCAATCAACGAAAATATGTGATACAATTTCTACTTCCGAGACAAAAAAGTGAGGGTGGGGCATTTAGTGACCCCTTGTGGTTATTTTAGGGTATACTCTCCAACTGGATTTCCATAAATGACAACGAGAAGAAAAACGACAAATCAAAACAAAAAGTCATGTGCACAACATTTTTATTAAAAACAATACGCAGAGATTTTAAATACGTCTAATACAACAATGATACAATATTAATGAAACCGAATCTATGTCTAAAACAAATTAAAAACAATAAACAAACAAAAACAACGTGACTAAAACTGAACTCACACTGCTCACTGCGTTAAGCCAGCCTCTATGCTGACACTGTGAGTATGTATTTAAACAAAACAAAACCAAACCAAACAAAACAAAAAAACCAAACAAACAAAAAAACACTGAAAATATACGGTTGAGTTCAAATTCTTGACTGTACAGACTTTAGATGTGCCAGACTGGTTCGCTGACAGTTCTCCACACACATCATCCCACGTGCCTAAGGCACACAGACTGTTCACAAACAGAAAGCATTGAAGGTGAGAAAGTTTTGTTTTTGTTTTTTAAATCACATTCAGATAGGGTAGAGAATCTACTTCATGTGATATCATTTTAATCAGCTATAACAAAGGAGTTTGTATCGACACTTAGTTGCAATAGCCAATTCAAGGTCTTGGCGTAGAAATACATTTAATGTAAAGTACATAAGCGAAGGGTTAAACAGTGCTAAGGATGAAGAATATCCTCATTTATTAACACAACATTCTAAAGCAGAGCCCTGCAGCTCACAGCTTTCAACACATCTCCCAACTACCAAACCCTGTCAGGGGGAAGAGTAAAACCCCGTCAGGGGGAAGAGTAAAACCCCGTCAGGGGGAAGAGTCAAACCCTGTCAAAGGGATGTCAGTCACGGAGTTTGTGCTGGTCACTGTGTTGTTCATTTCCTGTGTTTTCCGTTCAGTTCTAAACATGTGAGAGATGTTATAGGCGAGTGTTTCTCAGCAGTAAAAGACAGATCATCGCAGAATGTACATTTAGTAAAGCAACATGAATAACGAACTTCAAAGCTGGTAAGAGTGAATGAAAGCAGGTATCTGAAAGCACTATGCCTACTTCCTCCTGTTCTTTCAATACATGTTTTTGTACAAAAACGTTTGACTCATGGAAGTAACATGGATGTACTGATGAGCAGATTGCCACACTGGTCACAGCATGCTGCCAAAGTGAGAAATGTCATTCTTCTTAGAATTACCTCACAACCATGTATGAATCAACTGCTACAAGTTTCATTATCCAAACCCACATAATTACATATGAGTGCCAATCACAGTCACTCATTATAGAGTGGAAACTTTGCTTTACAGGTAAAAATGACATGATTTTAGTCCTGTGAGAAAATACATTAAACTCATAAAGAATATTCTACGCCACAGGAACTGACGTAGCACTACAGACAGTACTGACTGATGACTACAGACTTCACTCTTCTTTAAACCCCACACTAAAATCAGCTGATCAACTGACAAAGGATGGAGATAGATTACACCACCCTTAAAACTGCACGAAAGACAGGAGCAAAGTGGACAACAGCTAGACCCCCCTGGAAACAGCCGAAGCCTGTTAAAAAAAACAGCGCCACTGCCACTAATGAGAGGAAGAGAAACAGAAGAAAATGGGTAAAGTGGGTGGTGATGTGGTTTCCTCTGCACATACAGCAGATTTATGGAGCTTTGGGTCAAAACACTCTCAGTAACTGGTTTATTAGACAGAGGACGCCCATTTCATACTGGGTGAGATCCAGTCTCAGTAGTTTGGGACAGTGGAGCAGTAGTCACATGGTCGCGTGAAACCACACTGACACGACATGTACGCGCCGAGACAGGCACCTCGTCCTGCTGGACACGTCCGGGCGATGAGCAGTGACGCAGCTGTGAAGACATGCACCTGGTCGGCAGAACTCTTCACCACTGCACCGTACTGGACCACTGACAGCGGTCAGGACGGGTCCACGCACTCACGCCGCTCACCCTGAATCCCAACTGTGGGCCAGAGTCAACAGGAACCAGAGCGTGTGAGACCAGGCGATGTTCTTCCACTGTGCAGATGTCCAGTACTGGAGATGCTATGTCCACTGAAACTGTATGTCTTTGTTTCTAGCTGGCAGGAGCAGAACCTGGTGAGGATGTCTTTTGGTAACTGTGGGTCAAGGAGCAGGACTTGGATGATTATGTACTGTGCTCTACACACACATACACACGTGTTAAAAGCCGAGGGCTCCATCCAGGCCTGCTCTGAGGATCAAGCTCTGGTCACATGGCATACTGTCTGTCAGTGATCTAGTTTTGTGAAGCAGGCAGAGTGTACCCGATAGACTGGCCACTGAGATTACATTTCCTTATCCATACTTCACACAGAAATGACTGCTTGTCACTGCCATACTTATTAAAGCCCAGAGAATAGTCTAGATGTTCTGAGAGAACACATGGTCTTTGTTTCTTCAACACAGCCAAACGTTAAGTGCTTCTTCTCCATCGCGCTCTTGTTACTACAGGAGGAACTTCCTCTACATCCATCATGTTTCACATCGGTGAAGCGTCCGAGAGGCTTAAAGCTCAGTGTTCAGACAGCACCGGACACTGCCACTCAACCTTCACCTCAGCTTTAATCATTTCTAGTTATAGATGTTGGAAGAGACAATTTAATTAACAAATCATTATATTTACATGGTACTCCTCCAGATCCACAGTGTGTACCATGAAATGGGGAGACTCACCTCTTCCATAAGCAATGCAAATGAATCACATGCACACCATCACACACCACATTTATCAACAGACAAAAGTGGTCAGTCAGCCAGTCACTAGAAATCCACAGTCAAGAGGGCCATGTGGGGACTTCAGTCAGGATTAACCAAGATTAACACTAGCTCAGAGATGACTGCCCAGCTGCTGGGGAAGAGAGAGAGTCACTTCTAGCAGAAAAGTGCATTTGGCTTGAAACGACCAAGTGCTCAGAAAGGGGCAATCATAAGAAAAATTATACTGCGGAAAAGAAACAGTTTAAAATGAGTAAATGAGTGAAGGCCTTGTCCAAACATGCAGACTTCTAAAAAACCAAAATCATATCACAAGAAAGAAAGAAAAAAAAGGTCTCTCAAAAACAATGGTGCCAGATGTTCACACACACTGTGTGGTGCGACAGATGCTCTATAATTACACACACACACACACACTGTATGATGCAGCAGATGCTCTAGTTACACACACACACACACACACACTGTGTGGTGCGGCAGATGCTCTATAATTACACACACACACAGTGTGGTGAGGCAGATGCTCTATGATTACACACACACACACACACACACACAGTGTGGTGAGGCAGCAGATGCTCTATGATTACACACACACACACACACACACACACTCACTGTGTGGTGAGGCAGATGCTCTATAATTACACACACACACACACACACACACTGTGTGGTGAGGCAGATGCTCTATGATTACACACACACACACACACACTGTGTGGTGCGGCAGATGCTCTATAATTACACACACACACACTGTGTGGTGCGGCAGATACTCTATAATTACACACACACACACACACACACACACTGTGCGGTGCGGCAGATACTCTATAATTACACATACACACACACTGTGCGGTGCAGCGGCTTGCTAGTGCAGGTGGTGCAACAGGCTGTGATAATGTGATGAGATAGTGAGAGTTTAGAAACCTAATGCATCTGAGCTGGACCAAATTCAACACATCAGTCATTAAACAGGTCAATTAAACAGACGTTGATCAGGCTGAAACTTTCTTATTACGAGCAGGTTTGGTTTGGAAGAGTAACAGGCTAAGAAATGCAGTAACTGAATGGTGCTATTCTATGAACAACTAAAACAGAGGAAAGTTTCCAACTCACTCCCTCAGGAACCACACGGACCAGAAGGGTCCTGGTTCCAACTCACTCCCTCAGGAACTACACCGACCAGAAGGGTCCCGTTTCCAACTCACTCCCTCAGGAACTACACCGACCAGAAGGGTCCCGTTTCCAACTCACTCCCTCAGGAACCACACGGACCAGAAGGGTCCCGTTTCCAACTCACTCCCTCAGGAACTACACGGACCAGAAGGGTCCCGTTTCCAACTCACTCCCTCAGGAACCACACGGACCAGAAGGGTCCCGTTTCCAACTCACTCCCTCAGGAACCACACGGACCAGAAGGGTCCCGTTTCCAACTCACTCCCTCAGGAACCACACGGACCAGAAGGGTCCCGTTTCCAACTCACTCCCTCAGGAACCACACGGACCAGAAGGGTCCCGTTTCCAACTCACTCCCTCAGGAACTACACCGACCAGAAGGGTCCCGTTTCCAACTCACTCCCTCAGGAACTACACCGACCAGAAGGGTCCCGTTTCCAACTCACTCCCTCAGGAACTACACCGACCAGAAGGGTCCCGTTTCCAACTCACTCCCTCAGGAACTACACCGACCAGAAGGGTCCCGTTTCCAACTGTCTCTTTTATCCAACTCATAACAGCAACATCACAGTCCAATCTGGTCTGTCATCCACATCCACAAAAAGCAAAAATCCAGTTTGATTTTCTCCTGATGATGTTTTAAGGGTGGAGCAGAGCGGTGCCTTCCCTTCAGTAACTCATATGGTTTTACCAATCAAAACATCACAGAGCATCTCTGTGAGAAGGAGGGCAGAGCTATGTCTGTGTGACGTATGGATAAAGACACTCCAAACAATGGAATGAGACCGGGACGGGGGGGGTTTGGGGGGGGGGGGGTTGAATGTTTTTCTCAAACGCTCCTCTAGATCTCAGTATGAATGCAATCTGAAATATGATGGTCAGTTTACATACAGAACACCCCAACTCTCCAATTCAAACCTGAATTAATCATCTGAGTTTTGCAATAAAGATTTGTATTTTATTACATCACAGGAATAGTACAGAGTATGAAATGGTCTTTGCTCAAAAAGTGTTCTGCCAAAGACAAAACCACTCAGGCACAAAAACAAAAGAGGAATTAGTGGCATTTTTATCAGCAGATAGAAAATCTTTATACAGATGCCCATGGTGAGGGACATGCATGAACACTGATGTTTCACATGATTTAAAAAAGGAAGCCAGAGATGCATCAAACAGGTACCAATTCTTAAAACAGAGAGTCACATGGTAAGAGAGCAGAGTGGAGACAGGTACTGTGTGTTATTGTGTGTGTGAGTTGTTCAGGACAAGGGGACCTTTGTGACATGGTAAAGAGGTGACATGCTGATAACGGACATTTTGGTTCCCTCAGAGCCGTGGAGTTCAGACGAAAGGAAAGAGTCCACAGACTGCTGCTGTCTGCATAAATGTTTCGTCGAGAAATGCAAGTCTCTTATATTAGCGCTGTATTCTACACACTCCACGGTTTGGCACAGAAGCGTTTCACTTGGTAACAGTCAATGCAAGGCATGAAGTAATTCTATAGGACATAAAAGCAATTCCTCTCCCTCCCGAGGTTAACATTTCGTTCATTTTCTGTGTTGTGTATATTTACGCATCAGCATATTCACATTATGTCTTTACCCTGCTAACTGACGGGTCATAAATAGTGGCGGCCTTTCATGCATGTGTGTCCGTTTCTGAGTGTTAGTGAGAGGCTGCAGAACCTTATTCCAGCTGTTTGCTTCCTTCTGATTTCTGGTCCAGTCGGCTTTTACTGCTCTTCACCATGTAAATAAAATAGGTCAGAGTCTCCTTCTCATTCACTGGAATATTCCGGAAGTGACGGCTGACAGTCTAAGAAGAACCAAAAAGGCAAATTATTGTTATTAGCAGTAAGTAGTAGCAGTAGCAGTAATATAAAGCATTTTATTTTTGTAACTTTTGTGAGGACTTCAGGATGTTCTAGTCTAGTAAACAAAACTCTGTTGTTGTTTGTCTTTGCTCTGTGTGACATGCCAGAGAGACACAAAAGTCCCCCTGTGCAAAATAAGCATCGAGCCTAATCTACGCCGCGTGTGTTTATGACGCAAGTTAACGATAATTCTTCGTTTTCTGACAACATTTCAGTGTGACCTAAGTGACTGTTAGAGTACTTGTTTGAGGTGACAGAAACCGAGCTGATAAACCAATGGCTCAATTACAATGAATTATGAGTCATAACTCTTGTTTAAACTGTCACGTTACAGTGATGTGCATCTCATGTATTCATTTTTAAATAGAAAAAAGAAGAAAAATTTCATCATCATATTATAATGATCAGTTACCCTGTAGAGTGTACAAGCGACAAAAGATCACTGAAAGTTTAAAATATAAATCTACAAAATACTTCATCTACAAAATACTTAATCTACGATGAACCTGCCTTGGTTTTTTGTCTTCTAGCGTCTAGAGCGAGAGAACATAGAACAGTGTAAATCAATTACAAACGGAACAACCTGAGGACACATCATAAATAATCTTAATGGTTTGGACAAAGATCAAATGTTTACTGTAGCAGAAACAAACCTAACTACATGTAAACCTTTCAGGAAAACCTTTGGTTATCACATCTAACACACACAAAAAAGCCTTTGTTCAAAGGCAGCCTAACTGGGCGGATCTGCTGACCTGTGGTTTATTGATGACCTGCTAGTCTCATTAATGGACCCAGCACCTCCGCCCCTGCATATATTTAACTTAAGCAGGGAGCTAATCAGGTCCAGAGCTAACAGAGGGGCTACACACTGAGAGGACAGGGATTAAATTAGGGCTCTATGACTGCACTGGGCTTCACGTGTTAGGTTTTCTAGTAACAATCACTGAAATGTTTATTTGTGGAAATACTGCTGTCAGAATTTGAGGACATTTAAGACACAAGTCTGAGTATGGTCTGGTCACATTTACACAGTGAGATGGGAGGGACAATGGTTTTGACTGGACATCAATGGTTTTGACTGGACATTTTTCCTGCCAGTCCTGGGAATCGAACGGGCAACCTTTTGGTACCAAGCCCACCAACCTTTAGGCCACGGCTGCCCCCATTATTAAATACTGACAACATTGTGTCGCAGAACTGAAGTAATGTCCAAGCTATCACTATCAAAGCTATTACTTCTGGAGAAGGTTTATTTCCTGACGGCTAATGAAAAGCTAACCAAAGAAAGCTAACCAAAGAAGTTTCTTACCCCTGAATCCATATGAAGTAAGCCTTTAAGTACAAACACCTCATCCTAATTATTAACCTAAACCCCACTGGTAACCCATCCTCATTAGCGTTTCCTACCACTGCTGCCACCTACAGGATGTCTAGAGAATACTGCTACATTCACATCACATCAGAACTGGCCTGACTGAGAGATCTGGCCTGACTGAGAGAACCGGCCTGGCTGAGAGAACCGGCCTGGCTGAGAGAACCGGCCTGGCTGAGAGAACCGGCCTGGCTGAGAGAACTGGCCTGACTGAGAGAACTGGCCTGGCTACGACAGTGGAGGCAGCGAATCAGCGGATTGCTCTTTTTGTCCAGGTGCTAAGTCCACAGCTGTAATAGCGGTCCCTCAAGGTTCCAGCACAGGTGGTTTTGAGAGGGAATGGGAGCTGACACTCTGATTGGTTTATTGCATGTTACACCCAAAACACACCGACGATTCATTAAGAGACTAAGCATGACCCCTCTGCGCATTGCACCTTACTTTGCGCTCAAATTATCTGCTGTTAAACTAACAAAAGTGGATTTGGACACACCCTCAATGTACTTACGCCATGCGCTTTAGACCGTGCGCTTTAGACCGTGCGCTTTAGGTTGTTAAAATAGAGCCCCCAGTGATGAATGGGACTATTTAAGGTCAATCAGAATGAAACTTTGAGATGTAACATGTCATATAGTGAACTCTAGTTCTAGACTAAACTGTAGTCGGGTTCTGCAGCCTAACACAAGTGATATTCGCCAGGCTAGCATCCATTTCTGTCACTGTGGCTGTGCGCTTCAAGTATGTCCATGTTAAAACGTTTCAAACTCAACCCGCAAGTGGTCAAACTTCTCATGGTTAATCCTGAGGTGATGGGAGGTTTCTTATTTTATAGTTTGTGCCAAATAAAAACTAAAAGGGAATGAATTTCCTTGACATTGTGTAAGAATTAATATGAAAAGAGAGAGCACCTGTTTGGCGACTATTTGTTGCTGAATAAGGCTCCTCACCACCCACGATCGCGGTTAAAATCGATCTGATTACTAAATTAAGACGCCAACTTGGCTCCAAAAGGTGATTTTCATTTCACGGTGCCAGTACCCTGCGAGAAGGTGGGATGTCTGAGGCGAGACAGTGCAAGGAACTCAATCATTTATTGACTGGATTTTGACTGCATTTAGCCTGGGTTCAGAAGGGCTTTATCTATTTTAGCCTGGGTTCTGGAAAGAGTCTTCTTTAGTCTGGGTATTTTATGGAAAGTAGTGTCCATCCAACTGAATGACAACCTACAGTAAACACAAATAATGAAAAGTCTCACTCTAACTTTCATTGGCTTCCAGAAGCGAGTATAATTAATAAATAGTGTTTCCTTCCATCCCTCCATAACATCTCTAAGGTCTGTGACACGCCAACTCATGCAGAGCAAGTGAGAAACTCATACAAAAATTTACAGCACGTTCAAAATGCTGCTGTCAGAATATTAACCTCCACCATAATGACTGACCTCATTATACCTGCATTTAAAGCTTTTCACTGCTTACAGGTATCTTTTAGAATTGATTTTAAAACTCCTCTGTTAGTTTGTCAGTTGTTAGTTTAAAGGTCTTGCCCTCCTCTACCTTAGTGATATGACTGTGAGATCTGTTCCATCTAGATCTCTCAAATCATCCAACAGCAATCTCCTGCTCCTTTGTCTTTAATCTGTTTTATTTCTCTTTTATTTCATCTCTCATCATCTCATTTCTCTGAGTAAAATCCATTTAAAACTACTACCCGCTGTTAAGTACTTTGTTAACTGTGTTTTCAAGATGTGATATTCAAAAAAGCTTAGTATTATTATCCTTATTATGCCTGGCCCGATTCAGATGAAGTCTAATGTGAAAACAGTAAAGACTGGAATTTCTCCAGCATTTGTTAGCTTTAAACATTATCAACACAGATGTTTGCCCAAACTTTAACACATATTAAATGACATACAGAGGCCATGGTTGTAACCCATGATGTATATACCTCAGCCAGCTGGGCCTTGTTCAGTCCGGGCCTGGTCTGGAGCTTATAGTGCCGCTTATAGCGCCTCAGTGTGTTCACCTGGAGCTGGAACAGGTCAACCTAGAGCAGAGAACAAGCAAGAACACTAAGAACACAAATCACACTTAAAGTAACAGTATAATCTAAACCTCTGTTACTGAAGCGTTGAGGTTATGAAGATCACACCCGGGCCACATGGCTCTCCACACTGACAATACCACAGACGTCACTTGTACCAAAATGTCTTATTTTACACCCAAAGTAAAAATTAAATATTAAAATATTTATTCTTAAATAGCCTTTTCAAGTTGTAGGTGCAGGGGCCATAAAAATGTCACCACCCACCTACGAAATCACAAATGATGGACACAGATTTAGGTTCCTGCTGCACCTTTTGAACTTACTGAAAGACAAGACTTCAGTTAACAAGCAAGACAAGAACTGCACAGGACCCTATACCCATAATACACTGAGCACAGGCCGGTATCCAGTTCCATCTAATATCTTTTCAAGCTCACGCTGACATTTCCTTTCCAATTTTTTTCAAATTCCTGAGTTAGACCATTTCTTCACACCCTCTCCTCCCTCCCTGTTACCGTGACAACACTGCTACTCACACTACAGATGCATCAAAGTAACTGATTACTTCACTCTGGGAAGTTTAGATTAACTCTGAATTATAAGTTGAGTGATCAGGACAATGTGAAAAAACCATCTGGTGCATGACTGATGCTACGTCACCAGTATTTTCATGAGCAGAGATTCATCACTCAGGCCTACCATGTACAGATAACTGTTAGGCATGTAATGACTTGATTATGGAAAAACAGCCAGAGACATCACCATTGAAACTGCAATGGGGCTGCCTTAACAAAGCCTCTGTGCTTCTGAGAAGGCCATCTAGTGGAAGAAAGAGGTTACGGCTGTAGTGTGGCTAACTGCACAGGGTGGTTAGTGGGAGATGGAGGTTACGGCTGTAGTCTGAGCTAGGCTAACTGCACAGGGTGGTTAGTGGGAGATGGAGGTTACGGCTGTAGTCTGAGCTAGGCTAACTGCACAGGGTGGTTAGTGGGAGATGGAGGTTACGGCTGTAGTCTGAGCTAGGCTAACTGCACAGGGTGGTTAGTGGGAGATGGAGGTTACGGCTGTAGTCTGAGCTGGGCTAACTGCACAGGGTGGTTAGTGGGAGATGGAGGTTACGGCTGTAGTCTGAGCTGGGCTACCTGCACAGGGTGGTTAGTGGGAGATGGAGGTTACGACTGTAGTCTGAGCTGGGCTAACTGCACAGGGTGGTTAGTGGGAGATGGAGGTTACGGCTGTAGTCTGAGCTGGGCTAACTGCACAGGGTGGTTAGTGGGAGATGGAGGTTACGGCTGTAGTCTGAGCTGGGCTAACTGCACAGGGTGGTTAGTGGGAGATGGAGGTTACGGCTGTAGTCTGAGCTGGGCTAACTGCACAGGGTGGTTAGTGGGAGATGGAGGTTACGGCTGTAGTGTGAGCTGGGCTAACTGCACAGGGTGGTTAGTGGGAGATGGAGGTTACGGCTGTAGTCTGAGCTGGGCTAACTGCACAGGGTGGTTAGTGGGAGATGGAGGTTACGGCTGTAGTCTGAGCTGGGCTAACTGCACAGGGTGGTTAGTGGGAGATGGAGGTTACGGCTGTAGTGTGGCTAACTGCACAGGGTGGTTAGTGGGAGATGGAGGTTACGGCTGTAGTGTGAGCTGGGCTAACTGCACAGGGTGGTTAGTGGGAGATGGAGGCTACGGCTGTAGTGTGAGCTGGGCTAACTGCACAGGGTGGTTAGTGGGAGATGGAGGCTACGGCTGTAGTCTGAGCTGGGCTAACTGCACAGGGTGGTTAGTGGGAGATGGAGGTTACGGCTGTAGTGTGAGCTGGGCTAACTGCACAGGGTGGTTAGTGGGAGATGGAGGTTACAGCTGTTGTTTTCTCATGTTTACAGCATTAGAAACTTTAGTAGAAGTGTTTCTGGGGCACAGATGGCATAGTCCTTTATATTACAAACTAATCTGCAAAACTTTCAATAAATGACTGTAACATCTGATGCTGGGGATTAATACTGTCACAGTTATTTAGATATTTATGAAGGAATTCCTGAAAGTGCATTTGCACACTCAACAGAGAAAGAAATTGTGTTAGCACGTGTCACTCACATTTGGGCGATCAAGAAAAATGACATGTTACCTCCGCCAAGGAAGTTATGTTTTCAGTGCGGTTTGTTTGTTTGTTGATTGGCCTGTCTGTTTTTCAGCAGGATTATGAAAAAACTACCAGACCGACTTTCCGGAAACTTGGTGGAAGAGTGTAGCGTGGGCTAATGAAGAACCGGTTAAATTTCGGAGTGGATCCGCGTCACAGGGTGGATCCACGTATTCATCTCCACTTTCGTTAACATTGCGAGATGGGGGCAAAAATTACAGTGTAATTACAGCGAATGGTGTGGCACAGCTACACATACAATAAATCATAACAGTCACCTCAAACCCCACTGTAGACACAAATACACCCGAAATAAGCAACATCGAAATTATCCTTACTGTTTTTCCAAGTCAATATGACCAAAATACGCCTATTTTTAAAGGGTACTGTAGGCTAGCATAACACACACATAATCGCTAATTGTTTCTTACAATAAATTAGCTTTCACAATCATTCTTTCTGACTTTTTTGTTCTAATACTTTTGGAAAAACATCCAGACATGTGTAGTGGCTGTGGCTTCAGATCTGAATATCACAGAAGAGTGGACTACTGGGCGTGGCAGAGCTCTGAGCTCTCCCAGTGCCTTTCCAGTTCTCAGGGCTCTGAGCTCTCCCAGTGCCTTTCCAGTTCTCAGGGCTCTGAGCTCTCCCAGTGCCTTTCCAGTTCTCAGGGCTGTTGGGTTTTCTGAACACAGCTGTGTGGTGCTGCAGCTGCTTTCCTGACATATTATTTCTCTCTTCATTTCTTACATGTGAACAATATGCATAGCAGAGAGCAGTGTGTGAACAACATGCATACGGATGCATCCCAGAAACTCAGACTGTAAGTTAACACTGTTCTTGACTCGCTCTCCTTCCTTCTCTTCTTTTATCTTCACTTCTCTGTCACACTTCTGAGGTCTACAAGGTTTCAGTTCCAATGGTCTGCTCTCTGTGCGAGGCCTATATACCTCTGTCCCTCCTGCAGGCCCCTGTTCTGAGCCAACGGCCCACCTGTGATGCTGACTCAACCTGACTTTGAACCAAGAACAACCTGTCAAAATCTCAGTTTTAACTATAGCAAAACTAATCTTTCTCAGCCACTATACATTTGGTCTTAAAGACAAACTTACTGATATGAACACTGCCTGGTTTATCTCTGATACTACCTAGAATCTTGTATATCACTTGTATTACATTGTGAAGAAATCATGTGCTGTAAATAATTGCACAGACCACTGAATCTGTTTACCCTGGACTCATTCTACACTATAAGTGTCTATTCTATGTTCTGGCTAGAGAAGGATGGGCTCCCCCTGTTGAGTCTTGGTTTCTTCCTCCTATTCACTTCATTAGGGAGCCTTTCCTTGACACTGGCCTGGGCTTGCTTGCTTGCTGGGGGTTAAGTCACTGATTGCTGTAAAGCTGCTTTGAGACAACTTTTGATTATAAAAAGCGCTATACTAATAAACTTGAACTTGAACTCTACTGCTGTTTCTAACTTTTCTGCTGTGATGTAACACAATACATATACATTGTTACCTGATGTCATTTCAATAGAAAATGTCCACCTTCTGTGGACAATGAAAATTCTCTCTTATAAGAAATACCGTGACTGAAATTTTGCAAAACCATCATTTCTGCGATTCACTGGCTCATGGCAGACATGTTCTTTACTGCAGCTCTGTAGAACTTCAGGAACAGAGAAGTGAAACACAGCAGAGTTTCTGCAACTTCTCTGACCACATCCTAAACACAAACACAAATACATTCCGAAGGCATGAAAGTATCTTCGTTCAATCGCAGCCAGATATAGATTCTTGCACATACATCAAATCCCCCCAAACTGACCTGACAAACAGGGTTTCGGGGTTTTGGGGTATTTTCGCCACTTGGCACTGCAGCGCCCCAAGTGGGCCACCACCTGGCCACATTGCATGGCTACAGCCAGTGAAGAAGCAATTAAAAAAGAGAGTGATATGTAATCAATATGTCTGGGAGTTAAAATGGCCCAATGACGACAATGGACTGGCTCCACCTACCGTTTGACTGAATCAGTTAGCTGCCCAAAGATCATGTTTAAAGAGCTTATTCCTTAGAAACTTGATCAAATCTTGTGCAAAGCAGGTAAAGGACCAAACATGTGAAGAAATCTTTTCTGGGAGGAAAAATTCATTGAGTAACCTGGGGCGGAAAAGCACCCTTCGCCCAATAACCTGGGGCGAAGGGTGCTTTTCCCTCAGACGCACCTGTATTGAGCTTTGCAGCTGTTTGCTGACACTGCCATTACTAAGGTAACAAAGGGCAGCACAGTGAAATATCTGCAAAAGACCACAGATCACAGACAGGTCTAACACGGCGTGTTTCTTTAGCTGTGAGAATAATGGGAATCAAGATGACAGACCAGTTCTAGTTTTCACATCACGTTCCATGATGCATTAAAAAAACAGTACAGTTCTGATTTTATTTCTGTTCAATGATTTTTCACCTGACATTTTTGGATTACATTTCTTGACATGTCCTAAGACCAGGAAATAGATGCCAACAGCAACTGTACTTCTTCTGTAATCACATATGGATAACAGATATATCAGAGTATATATTATATACCACCTTATACTGAAATTTTCTTATATGTGGAGTCAACAGCAATATTCTGTCATAGAGGACATCCTGACATTCTCTCTAAGTGGAGGTTCTATTCAGTGTTGATCAGAGACGAAAGCTCCCTCCATAAGACTGTCCACACAAGCTCTAAAACCTACAGAACGGGGCACATACATTAACACAGAACAACCCAGCAGGGCTTTTACAGTTCCATCTGCGAATCACCACTCAGTGCGGTGAACAAAACACTTTTCTACTCGGCAAAGGACAATGCAGCATATAAAACGACACAGCAGATCTGACACAATTTTCACAGTGACAACTGAAAGTCTAACCCAAAAAGGTGATTGTCTAACCCAAAAAGGTGATTTTGCATCTCACATTTCCCTTTTCCACCCCAACAAAAACATACCAAACCTGGAAACCAACGTAAATACTACAACAACTACTACTCACTTTAATTCACTGCAAACTATCAAAAACGGCAAAGACATTTATGAGCAATCTATGCTTTATATGGAGGATGAAGAATGCCATGATATTAATAAATGAGTCATCAGTCAACTCATAGCCTAAATATACAATCCCTGGTAGTAACAGTGACAGATGGCAAATTATTAAATGTGCACATCATAATAGTGTTATCCTTAAACATGAATGCCCTGCTCCTGCCACTGCGTTGTCCATTACTTCAGTTTTTGCCATTTTCTAAATCTCTATTGTTGCTTTACTGCCTTCAGATACTCATTTGCTTGTGTATTTTTTTATTTATTTATTTTGTGTTACTTGATGTACTTGTTACTTCCTGTATCCAGAGGTTGAATGTTACCGTCAGTCTAATAGGGCTGAAAGATTTGTCATATGTTTTATCTTTAAGCTCAGAATGCAGCACGTTTTCAAGTAATTCAGTATCTACAATGATCTTTATATCATTTACCTCAGGTACTTCCACGTCATGGTCGGGAGACTCTCCTCCATCATCGCTGGTTTTTCTCTTCCGTTTGTTGCGGACACTCTGGATGAAGTTCTTGTGGAAGTCACAGATGTACAGATGTCGAACCTACGGGACGATTTTGCGGACTTGAGACTCGCTTAAAGTATTAAACTCTTACTCCATGACCTTCAGCATGAATAGAATTCCTTATGGTTAAACTACACGTGAGTAGCCTACTTAAGACGATATTGAAAAATACAATACTAGTCAAAAATAAGACCTGTCAGTACAACCATCGTTTAAAATTAAATAAAAAACTACGACATGAAAAACAGCTAATTAAACGGTAATGAACATACTTCAATTCTTATTTGGTTCAAATGCACCGACATTGACACAATATAGCCGTGGGTGACATTCACTCGGTGTGTTACAAGTCTACGTTGACATGTCATAAGTTATGATCGCAGATTTAAAATGCCAACGGAAATTTTAGTGTAGAGCTGTAATTCCCGAAGTGGAACGCTGCGTTGGGCACAGTCTTGTACTTGGTTTCCACACATGCCGCTGGGAGCGACTGCATCATATACATAGTGGATTTCGCTTAAAGCACGTCCCAAAGAGAGTAATCAACCCGGCGGCACATCTCACACAACACTATATACAACCAGCAGTTTATCTAAATAAAAACGTTTACATTGTTTTCTGATAGAAACGTAAATTTGCCATCAGGTGACACTATATGTGTCTGCGACAGCTGAAACAGAGACTGAGAGTAAGTATACGCAGAGGAATGCAAATAGCACACTTACGCTCTTATCAATATCCAGTTTAAGTTTCTTCTGCGAAATGCTTTTCTGGATTCGCTTGCTGAAGGAGGCGTTTCCAGCTGATCGGCCGCAGCGTTCGCCATCCTCGATCAAACAACAACTTTGGCCGTAAAACGGTGGAGCTGTGGGTCCGTCGTGACTGTCTTCTTCCGTGCTAAACCCATTCATTTTGACTCGTTTCTGATGTTCAGTTGGCTGGCTAGATCAAGTTGTACTTTTCAGCTGCGTCCCTACGGCCTGGTCTCCCTCATGAGTACTTAAGTCAGACCAAGTTTCTAGTCTACTAACGTAGCTTAGCTTACTGTAGCACTGAAGGAAAAGCAATGTTACAGAGCTACAAAGACAAATATCCTACCGCCTTTCACTTGAGTCGAATTACCCCCAGACTTCGGTGGCGACTAAATGCCCGATAAAAAACTGTCCCTCAGGTGCCCTTATGATTCTTGCTAGCTAGCCACTTAGCTTCGAATCCAGCCTGTTAGCGCAGAAAATTCCCTAACCCGCTGTATGCCGTACGGTCGCAATTACTGCTGCACAAACGTACACAAAACTTTGATCAGTATGAAATTTAGGTTTAGCTGTATCAGCGTACGTTATAAACAGGGAAACCACTTAAACACACAACTTTCATATACTTTGATATCTAAGACGAAGCGACGACCATAGTCATCCCGCACTGCACGACTGATACAATAGAACACATCTTGGGGCGACAACGGAAGTTCACTATTTCAATTACTATTGGTCTATTTCTAGCATAGGCGGGCATTTACTCATGCATCCGAAATTTCAGTTGGCTGTTACACATGTCACTAAATAATATCTCTCTCTGATGTCACTTAGTGAACAGTTACTTCCTTGTTCTGAAAATGGGTTGACTTAGGTATGGGGTACAGTAGCAGAATTATAAGGCTGTGTTTAATCGGCAATAAAAGTGGTACAGTTCCGATATTCTCTCGTGTAATTGACACAGAGAAAATATTGTCATGTCTGTATAAATGTAAAAAGTCACAAGAAGCTGGATACGTCTTATCCGTTTTAAGAATCACTCGGATATTGTACTAAATCGGACAGCTGTGCATAGTCTGATGGCATCCGCATATACCCACTGATATTCACAGATAATGTGGCATCGTCACAACCTTCCGTTGTCATTATTCCGTCTCGGTGACATGCCTCCGAAGTCGCGCAAATAAACTACACTTACCGTACCAGCAACGTGAACGAAGGCAGAAATTAGGGAGAAGGTTGTGAGTGACCATGTGTACAACAACAACGAAAAATAAAAGATTTAAGGGTGTCTAAAATTTGGTAGTCAGTCGTTGACCCATTAAGATTCTTCGGAGGGTATGACTTGAAACTCTGTAACAATGGTTAACCTAATTTGAACAGAGCTCTCAGTTACTTTAATTTCAGTCGCTGGTTAATGGAAAGTAATACTGGTTAATGGAAAGTAATACTGGTTAATGGATGCAGGTTACTTTGTAAACTTAAGTGTAAACATTCGGGCCAAATAATCGAATGTGAGCACAAGATAAAAACCGAGGGGCTTAAATGCCTGCAGGGGAAATACGACCAGGAGATCCTCTAAAGCAGTGGTTCTCAACTCCAGTCCCGGGGGGTAACTGTCCTGCACGTCTTTGTTTCAGCTCTCCTGAGCTTAGGCCTGACACACCTGATTCCACTGATCAATTAATCATCAAGCCCTTGATTAGGTCAATAAACCGTGATAATGAAGCGTTAAAACAAAGATGTGCAGGAGTGGAGTTGAGAGCCAATGCTCTATATGCACTGTGCTGCACATCTGCATACACCTTTAGTATGAACTGTAAACTAATGGCTCCAGCTAAAGACAAACAATTCAGCATACTGTAGAGGTGGGGTGCTTATGTTATTATACGATTAAAAGATTTATCTGATGACTGATTTAGTGGTCGATAAAGGTGCCTTGCAATTATACATCAAACACGCCATGGTAACGCAGGTGATCACAAGAATGTCCAGAAGTCTTCGAGGGAAGGATGTGACCATCATTGGAAAGAGAGAGTTTATGGAGAGAATCGAGACTGAAAAGGTCAAAACCTCTAAACCCCTGTTTAGTGATGACAGCAGAATCACAGTTTGTGAATGTGAGGATCAGACATAATACAAACTGCCATGAAATCACTTTGGTAGTGTCCTCCAGTGTGCACCTGGTGGAATATGGCGCCATTCATGTCCACAATAGAGACATCAACCCTTTTTCTCACTCTCTTTTCTGTCTTGATGTAGTAGTGAATTTCGAATACCTGCTCCAAATGGTAGCTTGTTTGCAAATCCATAAGATAGCGTTAACCAGCAAGCAACAACACTTCTACTGGAAGTATTTTAATAACCACATCTAACAAAACATGGCTGTGATTTCCAGATGATTTGTCTGAAATGAAGATGTGTCGCATGTGTTGGGGGATGCTCCCCTAGCACCAGTGAATGCAGTATCCATGTTTAGAGGTGGTGAATGCAGCCCTAGGCCTGACTCCTCCCCCAGCCAATTCCCCAATTAGGGCTGGACTATATAAAGCACCTGGTAGTATGTGTTCACTCTTTTTGCTCCTGTTCCTTTGTCTCTGCTGTGGCTTATGGTGTTTGGTGCTCTGGCATTAATTCTTTGACTGTACCAGTTGGCTGAGCATGTTTCACTGCGTGAAAAGAGGTGTATTCGGCCTGGAATACTCCTGTATATTCCTGGATACTCCACAGATTATTGGCTGTATCCGGCAGTTTGCAGCTCTGTTACGCGGCATGGAATACTCCTGAATATGTACCGTGTTTTGGGGTCTGCCTAGAGCCCTTAGTTGCCATGGTGAATAATCCCTTGGGGGTGCTTGGAAGGGAACATTTGCACTTCACACCTTGGGCCACTAGGTATCCTGCAATTGGTCAAAAGTCTTTCTTTGGATTGGTGGAGCAATGTCTTGCCCCTCCTCTAAAACCCTTCCCCATTGGTCCATTGTGGGTCCCCAGACATGAATTCATATGGTTTATATAATAATAATAATTATTATTATTAATAATAATATTAATATTATTGTTATTATTGGTGGTGGTGGTGTTTTATGTTCATAGGTAGATTGTATAGATAGTCTGGCAAACAAAAATGAATTAAACAAATTTTATTACAAATAAAGCAAATACAGTATAATATAAGGCATATAAATTGACAATTATTTATATATATATATATATATATATATATATATATATATATATATATATATATATATATATAATCAATGTACAATATATAACAGAATAGAATACATTAGAACAGAATATACTGTAATATCATAGTATATAATACAAATGCTTTTGGGAGCATAAATGAAACTCTAAATGTTGAGCATTCCCAAGAACAACCCAGCTTCCGTGGTCTCTATTCTGTAGCACCCCACACAGTGCAGACAACTCTGTGCTAGGCGGGAGGATCCACGCTGGCCTTCCATCCAAGATGGCGTCCTCGTCAGAAATTATGTCTACTGATGCGGTCCTCCATATGGCAACCTCTTCCTCAGTTTAGAGAACACTAGCTCTGGCCTTGTGCTGCTGCAAAACACAGTGAAAACAGAAATTAGATCGCTGAAAACAGCAAATGGAGAAAAAGTCTAAGAACTACTAGGGAAATGATGTTTTGACTTACTCTTCTCCTCCTTTGCCTCGTTCGAGTGGCGATCCTGTCCGCCTCTTTGTTCTCTGGATTCACCCGGTAACTCTTTCGGATAGTCTCAATCGGTCTTTCAGGATGCTAGAGAGAAAAAAAACGGAGAAGAAAGGAAGATTGATTAAAAGTTCGTTTAGAATTCCAAGCACTGCTATGAAACAATCGCGACGGTATAGTCTACCAACAAAACACGTCGTCTTACCTTGTCCGTGGATCATATCTGTGCGTGTTGTTTTCAGCATTATGCATTATCCGCACAGATTCCTGTAGAAGCAAAATTAATACAAGAGTTAAATTCAACCACATTAAGGGATAAAGCAGATAAAGAAATGTGAACATATCAGAATGCGCGGCAGTCAAAGACGAAAGCCGGAAGGCTACAGAAATAAACTTACCGAAACAGAGTTATTCCCCGCACGTCTTCTTTTCTCGGGCAGACTCCTCTTGCGCCTCTTTGATGGGACTCCATCCTGTCCAACCGCCGAATAACATTCTCCATGAACGTTCAGACATCTTCTTAAAAATGCATTTAACGGGGACACCAGTTGTTTGTTTTCGTTCAGACTCGGCGTTGGAAAAATTGGATATTCCCGGCGCACGAGTAGCCTCTCCACTCCGCTGTCCGTTCGAAAACTTAAGTGTTCTTTTGCAAGCCATCTTCAAAATGCACACTATCGACAGAATACGGAGTACAACTTCTGTAATCCTTCAGTGACTCGCTTCTCCTTACCTTACTACAGGTAACCCCTTCCCCAAAGCAAATTTCGCGCTGCAGTTGCACACAATGCTATTGGTTACTGTCACCCTACGCCATGCACGCACAGAAAACTGATTGGACAGGACTCAACCTTAGATTCTAAGTGGGTGGTTTGAAAACGGGGCGCGTCCTCGTACTGAGGAGAAACATTCCGAACAAACAAGCGAGAATCAACAACAAAAACTCCTATGCCATGTAAACTTTTTTTTCTCCTCTATCCTTTGTCCCGCATCCCTCATACTGAGATAATGTCCCGCATCTTCGCTAGTCGTTTGGTTTTTAACTGTCAGAAATAAAAAAATATATGGATCCATTATTTTACCCGCCCGCACATGAGCATAGTTTCTAATCTATTTAATAGTGCTATGTCAAAAGCAGTAAAAATGCAACATAGGCGAGTTTTTTTAAAAGCCTTGCTTTCACCAAATGGCTGAGAGGAGAGCGTTGAGGGCGGTCATCAAGAGTCTGTGGCGGCCGTCAATCAAACTGTGCAGCTGTGGGGCCGACGAATTTCTTTGCTACGTCACAAAAACCAAACTTAGTAAAACTTTACAGATATGAAGATAAACGCTGTCAGCCGACATCATGGTCAAAAAGAAAGGAAAAAGTTCTTTTATCCCTTCTGACCATGCTTCTCATCAAATAGAGATTTTGGCTTGATATAAAGATTTGCATTGAAATTGTTTTATTTTATGTAATATTTTATTTTGAGCCTTATTTATTCTTATAGTTGGATTTGGTCAGGGGTTTAACTTGAAAGACTTGAGCTGTATGATGCTTGCTGCTTTGCTTAAGTACAGTTGCCTTTGATGGGCCTGTAATGGCCAATGCATGTTGGATGTCTATCAATACAAGTGTATACAAGTGTTTCTTATTCAGTTAGACTGACATTATATCTAAGTTTTACATCATCTCTCAGCATTAGTAACAATGTCCCACATTGTCCCACACAAACTTACTACTTGTCCCCCATTTGGTCTGTTTGCATCTGGTCACCCTGTACCTTTGACCCCAAGGAAAGGACAGTTGCATAACCATCAAATATGTAATTAATGAACCTCTCATTTAGACTTTTTTAAATTATGTTTTCAGTGTGTTTTTGTATGTTCCATTTGAAGTGTCCATTGTAATTTAGCTGCACGACAGAGCAATGACATTAAAGGCTATATGGGCCTACCACTGCTGTATTATACACCATGCAACACCTAACAAGTTTGTGTGGTTATCAAAATATCGGCTAAATATTACATATAGGCTAACTGATAGAAAGTTACAGTGAGGAAGGGGGCAGGCTTCTATACCCAGTCCCACCTAGACCACTGACTGTTATTAGCATTTGAAAGGCCAAGCCATCAGCTAACGACTGTGGTCACGCGGATGCCTGAAAACTGCCGTCTAACAGCTGTATTCAGACATTTGCGGGAGTTTTCAGGTCCGCATGACAAAGTTCTGCGGGCATCCGAATACCTCCAGAAAACAGCGGGTTTAGCGGAAGTTTACTTTGTCCGGATATTTCCGAATACACCACTTTTCATGCAGTGTTTTGTGTTTGAGCTCCCATGGTATGTACCTTTCACATTATAGCCCACTATACTAATAAGCAAGGGACTTAAACTAATGGTATTGTCTATTTTAGCTGTCCTGCCCAAAGGTGCTTCACCTGCTGCTGTATTTCCGTTGCCACTGTTTTCACTGCTGTCTTGCTCCTTAATTTGTTTTGCCTTGTGGTGTTTTGAGCTGTTATTCCTCTGCTTTTATTGCCAAACCAGTTGGGTTGTGCATCTGTTTCCGACTCTCTTATTAGTTCTTTTTGCTTTGCAGTGAGCAGAGCGCTGTTGTCGGGAGGTGAGGCACCTATGGTGAGGTCCCTTCACTTGATGCATGTGAGTAAAATCACTGGGGCAAATGTAAATTGCACTTTTTTTTTTTTCGGGTTGCTGTGTTGCACCCGAGGTGGACACGCCTCTTTGTCGTCTACCTCTCCACGCGGCCTCAGTTCTGTCTTTAGTTCTGCTGGACTGGCAGTTCTATCTATATTTTGTAGTAAGGCCTTTCTGGTAAGTGGTTTTATTCCCCGTTGGTTTCAGTCACTGGGGTTATTGGTTTTTCCTCCCCAGCAGCCCCTGTCCCTCTAATTTTGATTATTTCAATAAAACGTTTGGTTTCTTAAACCTCCCTGTCTCCTAAGTAACGAGTCTGTGCCTTAACCTCCCAAACGATACCCAAGGTTCTTGGGACAGTATTTCCTGGGGGTGTAATTCCCTAGGTGACAGTCCCCCGGTTCTCCCCTGATTGCCATCACCACACTGCCACAGTCATGGACAATAGACCCTCCGGTGGAATGAGAACAGCTCCAACTTTATCGGCTGTCTGTGAGCACAATGAACTGGCAGAAAATGATCATAATAGCATCGGTTTGGTGACCACTTTAAATTTGCTCGTCATTTAAAAGTCCTGCTTGTCCTCAGTAAGTGGTCTCTGTCAGACCTTTTGGCTGTAAACATGTTAACAATTCTTAACAGCAGTGCTGACAATCCTTACCAAAATTGTACTGTCAAATTAATATTAACTTCAGATGTTACTGCAGATAAATTGTAACTGTTTGAAAGTGGGTCTACAGAATATTTTCTAACATGTGTTCTTTAATTATTTTTAGGAGTGTACAGCAACTTGATTTTTCAAAAATGATCTCGGTCTCCACGGATGAACCCAGTGTCATCTAGAAATTCTTAGCTCTTACAAGTGTTTTCCATAATTCGGCTATATGTTCACCACACATTTTGGCCTTAAATTTTATTCCGAAGTGGTGTTAAAGGGTTTTTGGAAGTGTTAAATTTAACTTGATGCCTTTGAGCAGTGACAGGGTTGACGTGACCTGTGACCGAAGTACCTCTGCAGGAGGTCATATGATCAGTGGAGTACCCCTCACAGAGCAGAGGGGACACAGGGCGTGGACCCCTCCAATAGTTTAGCCATTTATTACATTTTTTTACCCTCAACTTGTGAGCTGATCCCCCTCCAGACACGTCTTCACGGTGGTACGATCTTAAACTGGCACAAACCTGCAATATTTAGCCTTTTTAGCAAGTAACGGCTCCTTACAGAGAGAGCTGTAAGGAAGGAGAACATGTTAAATAACCTTTTTAAGAAATAAAAATTACAAAACCCCCAAGAGCTGTCCCTTGCATTTTTTTTTTACACATTTCTCAAATTACTCAAGTTTTTATAAAGCTGATGACATCCTGCCCAAAACAAGATTATTTAACAAAACTTGTCACTAAATCACACAGCAACTGAAGTATCATAAACACAGCCTTAAACTCAAGTTAGTGAATTTTAAGTATACAATGCAGAATGTGGGTCTGACTGAACTGAATTTTTGAATGTATGAAGAACAGACCACACAGCTGAGATTTCTTGTTTTGTGGTCATACACATCACCGTATGCTCAAAACCAAAAATGAATGTACAAAACAAGTTTAAATAAACAAATCAGAGTAGAGAAAGAAACTACAAAAACACATCCCTCACAGTGGTATTCTGTCAAAATAATACTTAGGTTTCTAGTTTGACCTGCTCTTCCCAGGAGAAAAAGTAAGGATTTTTTAAAAACAATTAGCAGTTCTCTTCTTACATTTCACAGCTCAGCTATCACTGTGTACACAACTGCAGTTTCTTACTTCATTGTGAAAATGTCTGCCTGGAAATTCTCTCAGCCTTGTGTTTTGTTCTGTAAGGGCTGAAAGATAATGTAAGACAAAGATAGCATTCACATCTGACTGTTTATGGCTGTACTCTAATCTTTGTAATACAGATATTTATGGCAGTTGAAACAGACAGTTTATGAGAATATTCTTATTTCTCGGAGTTTAATGATTACAGTGGGAGAAACAGGACCAAAACCGCTGCGTTGACCCCGGATACCCTCACACTGAGCCTGGGCTGAGAGCCATGCGTCTCATTTCTCCAGATGCAGTTGGTTTGGTCTGTTTGGTTTACTCCTTTGTTCTGCTCCAGTGATGAGTCATTGTAGTTCCCTCTTAACACAGCCTCTCTCACATTCTATTTCAGTTTGGGAACAGTCGTCCCCTGTAGAGGAGTGAGTCATGTATTTGTGATATGCACCAAAGTATTTTCTCCATCATATTTCTGTCTGAAGTGAAGTACTGCACAAAAGGAAGCAATTATGACTATCAGATGAGTTAAAGCTATAAGAATATGCTTGTGTAGCTGTGTAGAAATGGTTTATGTCTCTGAGATCAATCATTTAATCAGTGTGTGTTTCAGACATAGTGTATACACAAATGTGGAAGCAATTAGAATATTTCAAGGAACAGACTTCAACCTGTCCCTTATAGACACACCATAATCTCAGTATTAATTTAAGTAAAGCCAATCACTCTCAGCCATGATACAGTTTGTCTTAAAGACAAACTTATTGATATGAACACTGCTTGATTATCAAATAAATCTGTATCTGATCCCACCTAGAACTCATAGAACTTCTATATATTGACTCTTTTAAACTGTGAACAAATCATATAGTACACTAATCATTTTATAGACCACTGACTCTGGTTACCCCAGGGGGTGTTCCAGAGAGCAGGTTCAGAGAAAACTCAGTTAACTCAGAGTAAGTTGTAAACCACCTAATAGAAGAGCCCTATGACCTTGTTTTGCTGGGAGAATGAAGCCATAGGGCTCTTCTGTTAGGTTAACTACTTAGTCTACTTAGTTTTCACTAAACCCACTTTCTGGAATACCCCCTTGGACTCATTTTATACTGTGAATGTCTATTTAATGTGCAGGCCAGAGGAGGATGGGCTCCCCCTGTTGATTCTTGGTTCCTCCCAAGGTTTCTTCCTCCTGTTCACTTCATTAGGGCCACTGTTGCCTTGGGTTTGCTCACTGGGGGTTTAGACACTGATCTCTGTAAAGCTGCTTTGAGACAATTTTTAATTGTAAAAAGTGTTATACAAACAAACTTGAATTTGTTGGCTTTTAAATTCAACCAGAAACAATTTAAAATTCAGTCAGCATTTTAAAGTAAAAAAAAAAAAAAATAGAATGATAATGTGCTGGCAGTATGCCACAAAACATGATTTCACAGTCAACAGAATTCCTGAGTTAGAAGTCCAGGCAAGCTGTTTTGATTTTTGGCTGAACATGTCAGTACTGCTTTGTGGAGACACCCCTGTGTGCAAGCACTCGGCAGTCCAGCCAACACAGCCTTCAGTCTGGCTGCAGGGCAACACAGGAGTACTTTAAGCTAATATTACTTGTTGTGATTAGAACGTGACCAGTAAATGTCACTTTATTGTGCGGAAGTGGGATGCTAAAATGTTACTGGTGTTTTTGATGCTGTGAGTGCACATGGTCACAAGAGGTCGCTAGAAATAGTTGAGCGTCAGCACAGTGAACACTAATAGCGTGACCCTCACAGGTTCCCTGCGGAGACAGAGCTCAGTGGATGGTTTATGAGAGCTGTAAAGTCTGCTCAGCTGTCGTTATATCTACTGCTATCTGTGCCACTGGTCTTCAGCAGCATGGCCATGGCAACGGGGAGAGGACAGAAAAGCTCTCTCCTTGCTCATGGTGTCTCACCTGCTCTCTGGGCCTCCTTGTGTTCAGATACAGCACTGCAGCACTGATTCAACTCCAGCCATTCCTTAATCAAGTTGTACAAAGAATTGTACTCTACCTTCTACAAATAATTTATGTACTCTAATCCCAACCTGTATCCAATCTATGATAAAACTTTATCTAGTCTTGCTTCGGAGAAAAGCTGTTGAAAACATGTATCCACATTAAATCTGGTATAAAACAAATGTATGGTCTGAAACCGCTTATTCAGTGGTCCAGTGGACAGGTTACAATGCAGGCCTGTGATGCCCAGGAGTTTTATTCATTCAATGGGATTATCATCCGTTTCCCTCCAATGCTTTCAGATTATCTCTGAGGAAACCAGGTTCTGTTCTCTGACATAACATCTACACAATGTCCTGGAACCCAGCCAAAGTTAATAATATAAACCTGCTTTCATTTGTAAGAGGGCTTTGCTGCTTACAGTTGGAAATAGTAATGTGTTTAGCAAACACTTTGGCGCTAGTGTTAGTTACTGTACTAACACAGTACATCACATACAAAATGATTCAAGTGCATTTAACGTCAGTTTTCAGCCGGGGTTCTCCCCCTGTCTGCGTTGGTTTCCGCCCACAGTCCAAAGACATGCAGGTTAGGTTAACTGGAGATGCTAAATTGCCCCCATATATGAATGTGTCTTTGTCTGTGTGTCTGCTCTGCGATGGACTGGCGACCTGTCCAGGGCGTTTCCCCACCTTTCACCCTATGAGCTCCAGCACCCCCCGCGACCCTGATTAGGATAAGCAGCTTAGAGGGTGAGTGAGATACTACAGTGGTTCTACTGATTTTAAACAGGGATCTCCTGTTTAATGCTCCACTTTGACTTGTTCTGCTGGTGCCCACTCTGAGGGGTCGTGTGTTGAGGTGTCAGTGTCCAGTCTGAGTGAGGGGTCGTGTGTTTAGGTGTCGGTGTCCAGTCTGAGTGAGGGGTCGTGTGTTGAGGTGTCAGTGTCCAGTCTGAGTGAGGGGTCGTGTGTTGAGGTGTCAGTGTCCAGTCTGAGTGAGGGGTCGTGTGTTGAGGTGTCAGTGCCCAGTCTGAGTGAGGGGTCGTGTGTTGAGGTGTCAGTGTCCAGTCTGAGTGAGGGGTCGTGTGTTGAGGTGTCAGTGCCCAGTCTGAGTGAGGGGTCGTGTGTTGAGGTGTCAGTGTCCAGTCTGAGTGAGGGGTCGTGTGTTGAGGTGTCAGTGTCCAGTCTGAGTGAGGGGTCGTGTGTTGAGGTGTCGGTGTCCAGTCTGAGTGAGGGGTCGTGTGTTGAGGTGTCGGTGTCCAGTCTGAGTGAGGGGTCGTGTGTTGAGGTGTCGGTGTCCAGTCTGAGTGAGGGGTCGTGTGTTGAGGTGTCGGTGTCCAGTCTGAGTGAGGGGTCGTGTGTTGAGGTGTCGGTGTCCAGTCTGAGTGAGGGGTCGTGTGTTGAGGTGTCGGTGTCCAGTCTGAGTGAGGGGTCGTGTGTTGAGGTGTCGGTGTCCAGTCTGAGTGAGGGGTCGTGTGTTGAGGTGTCGGTGTCCAGTCTGAGTGAGGGGTCGTGTGTTGAGGTGTCGGTGTCCAGTCTGAGTGAGGGGTCGTGTGTTGAGGTGTCGGTGTCCAGTCTGAGTGAGGGGTCGTGTGTCGAGGTGTCGGTGTCCAGTCTGAGTGAGGGGTCGTGTGTCGAGGTGTCGGTGTCCAGTCTGAGTGAGGGGTCGTGTGTTGAGGTGTGGACAGAGGAGGACAGCGAGAGTACACAGAAAGCACTGCTTTATTATCGGCGCTGGTTGACCACACCAGAGTGATGGGTCATGTGTGGAACAGGTGGGAAAGCCACAGTGAACAAAGCCGTCGTTAAGGCAACACAAACATCATGCAGATACAGTCAGACGCAACGTCATATTGCTTCAAAGATTGCTTAACATGGAAAAAACGTACAAAAAGGAAAAATAGGCCTTTGCACTAATGAAAAATACTTTTTTTGTAATTTTTTTCTCCTACAAAGAAGATTTCTAATACAAGAAAATAAATATTGCAAAAAAAGCCCAAAATAATTTAAAATAGCTCTTCTTTTTTCCTCAATAAATGTTCAATATTTCTCTCTGCTATTAACAAATGGCACAATATTCTTTGAAAGAAAGAGTACAGAAGAATAAGCTTCTGGAACATTCATTGTATCATTTTAAGAACCGATGCAGAGCCAATGTGAATGTGAATTGTACATGGCAGCAGAAATGTGGACGTATTAGCAGGATGATAAAAGTATTCCCAATGCCCCTTCCTTTCCTCCTCTACGCTTTTAACTCCCATAAACCTAACACTGCTCTCAGATCAGTCTCTTCAAACCCAGCAGAGGAGCGAAGCAGTCGGCGCAGGTCGAGTTGGACTAGTGCCAGAATCTGTAAGCTGTTTCTCAGTAAACCAGGTCAAACTCTGAGGATGGAGTGTAATACCACACTAGACAATAACTGAGGAAAGCAAAGAACTGTATGATGAGAGTCCAGGCCAGGCTCAGCATACGCATGCAGCCACTGACGGGCCCAGTTTGGGTTGACTGGGTTATGAAAGATCTTTTCCTCTGAGCTGGACTCTGAGGTGGATGGTGTTGGAAAAAGACTCTGACAACATACGAACACACTGTTGAGATTTCTGCTTCGAGTTTAAATTCCACAGGAGGTTAAAGAGTTACCAGTGGACTCCAAGTTTTAGTTTTCGTAATCTTAAGAATGGGAATGTTTTTTATTTAATAGGAACACTGAAAAGACTGATTTTACGGTCTGTAACAGACTCATGCCAAAGGCCAGCTAATCAGCAGAATCTGAGCGTTCTCTGAGGAGTAAGAGAGAGGAATGAGAAGGTCTGGCACACACACAGGCCACAGACTGCCTGCCTCCGACTCCACCCACCGGAGTCAACGCCCGCCCACCCAGGAGTCAACGCCCACCCAGGAGTAAACACCCACCTAGGAGTCAACACCCACCCACTGGAGCAGGAGTCAACCTCTGCACCACCTTCACGTAACTCTCTCTCTCTGTCACACAATACAAACTCTGCCCTTCTTCACATAACCACATTATTTTCTGTGGTTTCACACTGAAAAGAGAACGGCAGGGAAACCTTCAGCACATACCAAACCATGTTTCAACGGATCCCTGCAGGGGGTGGGGGGTGTTTGAGGTGGGGAAAGCTGGAGGTGTGTGCGGGAGAGAACAGCATGTCCTCTCTCTCTCTCACTGTTGTGCCTGGTTCTCCTCGCGTGAACAACACACACCCACACTCCATTAATGGGCTGTAAACCGTTTTAATCTTTGATGATCCTCCTATGGCTAAAACAACCGAGGGAGGGGGGGTAGAGCACAGAAGCAGGAAACACACTGTTCTGGGATCAGTTGGTGGGAACTTATCTCACAGTGGCAAAGTTTGCAGGGATCACACAGTTCCTTGGAAAAATGCTAGAGGACAGTTCCAGTGCAGTATTTGAAGCTTAAGCATGAATGAACAGCTAGCAAAGCCTTGGTACCAGAGCAAAACAAACAGGATAACAGCACCACAGTAGTTTTCAAAACTGCACTCAAAGGCAGAAGATGTCAGTTCACTACTGTAGCCTTTAGTTTCTGTGGGATTCTGCAGCCAACAGAGAGTACATGACTACAGGCTTGAGTCCACAGGCAGTGACGGTATGTCGGCGGGACAGAAAAAGCGGTTTGGAAAAGTGCTGGACTGCAGCTACTTCTGTGGGGCAAAGGACATGTCTCCTCTTTAACTGTCACCAAATGAAAGATCCTTATGCTCCTATGATCAAAGCTGAGATCACAGACCTAAGACAATCTTATACAGCTGTTTTCTACCACGAGGAAGCTACAGATAAACTGACTCGGTCTACACCCTCTCTAAAGAATAACGATCAGTAATATAGTTTTCAACAAAAGTTCCTTTCATTGTCTTTGCAACACACAAACAGGGCACATTAACAAAGTTAAATGCTCCACCAAACAGCCATGTCTGTCAGTGACAAACCTACTGTAGTCCACCACAGATTGCTTCTTCAAAAAAAAAAAAAAAAAAACGACATCGGAGGTCTATATAACATTCTCCTGTCTGAGATGAGAGCGCTCAGAAAACAACATTCAAGGCTCAAACTCTCATTCTACCCAGGCTAACTCTCATTCTACCCAGGCTAACTCCCATTCTACCCAGGCTAACTCCCATTCTACCCAGGCTAACGCTCATCCCAAACTGGCTATTGTAGCGATCTGAATGGGGCCTCCCAGTGGCTGTGATAGGGCCACTTGTGTGAATGGAGAGATGTTGGGAGTCTCTCCTCTGGGAAGTAACATAAGCCACTCTGAAACAGATAAGGTTTTACGAGTGGGAAAGTGGGTCAAGTATTGGTGCTGTGTGCGATACAGCGCCCTCTACAGCCCACATCACACACTGCATGTGTGAGCTGCAGGACCCCCACTGAAATATGACTGGCACCAAATACTTTGAAACATGCTTTGCGGAGCACTTGATGCTTGGATGCGTGTTCTCTTGTACTGTTCTTTGGCACAGTCAAATAAAAAAACAAAACAAAACAACAACAAACAAGAGAACAAAAAAAAAAACGCACAAAAAAACAGCAACTCTTTTTTTTTAAACGATTATGGAGAAAGAGCCTCTTGGGAGTTGGAGTGAAATTTGCCAAAGAAACAGTTTGTGGGTGTGAATATACAAAATAGGAATATATATTTAATTTTTTTAAATATATATTGATTCATTTTCCAACCCTTTAGCCCTGAGAACATACCATGGACTGCTTGAGTATAAAACACAAGTTGAGAAAAGATGAATGTAAAACTAATGGAGCACTGAAGGCTGAAAACAGGCCCAGACCATGTGACATCCTCAACTCCAAAACTGACTTGACCAGTGAACACACAGGAGAGTCAAAGCAGACTGCTGACATCAGGTAGCACTGTCTCTCTGATGCTTTGAATCCTGAAGTCACACACTTTTTCAGGCACTACAATAGAAATCTGAAAACACTGCTTGATTTTTGATTAACAAAACGTGTGTGCGTATATATATATACACACACACACACACACATATGTGTAGATATTTTTTTTCACATTTCCATGATTGTATCAAATTTGTAAAACATGTTGATTGTTTGCCTTATTTGGGGGGGGGCGGGGGTTGACAGAAGGCACAATTTCCACAGAGATGATTGATGGTTCACTGTGAGCGACTGAGACTGGGACACTGCAGGTGACAGTGGTCTGATGGTTCACTGAACAATGGATGTAATGGAACAGGTCAAAAAAGGAACAGACTTTCTAAACCGTCTCAGTTACACATGCAGAGTACTCTACTTTTCTGTATGACTTTGTGTGTGTGTGTAAAAGAGGTTTCAAATCTTGGGTAAGAGTGTGTGTACGTGTGTGTACACACTTTAGTCCCTGTTAACTAATTGTGCTTTCAGAGGCTTGAAGGTGCAAGACGCCTTTTTTCTGGGACACATTTAAATATGTGTGATGTGTTTTCCTAGGACACACTGGTGTTGAATGGAAAGGCTTGATGGGTAACATTCAGACATATTGGATTTGTCTTAAGTCAAAAGAACAAAAAGCCCAGTCAGCTCCTAATGCCCGTTAACTATTCACCCCTTCCGTTGGACAGTCAGGGTCAGACAGACCTGACTGCTTTCCACCAGGATATGTGAAAGAAAAACGATCCAACCCCCCCCCCCCCCACCCCCACCCCAAGCCCCCCCCCCCCCCCCCAAAAAACCAAAAACCTTTTGTTGAAGTTCAATTCTACAGTCTAACATAGAGCTTATGTTGTTTTCACAATTCTTATGGTTATGGTTGTTTATATGTCACCAACTGACTTCAGCTACCTTGAAACAAGAACACTGTTAAATAGCAGATCGACTGATTTGACTATATATTACACAGATCTGATTCTAGAAAGCATTCTGAAGATTTGAACATACTGTTTTCATAGGTATATACCAGACAAAGAACCAAGAGAGAGAGGACTGCAAACTGCAACAATCTCAGAAACTGTATTTTTTTTCCTGCTCAAGTGTTTCTCTTTTTCTGTTTTTCTGTTTTTTTTTTTTTCATTTTTCATTTTTTGAAGATTTGCAGTTTTAGGAGGCTAGCACACTCTGCCGCACCAATTCCTTGTTCCCAGCATGCAGCTGGGGCAAGCGGAGCCTGCGATTGGTGGGGCGTGAGTCCGAGTCGCTCTGCTCTGCGTCAGAGAAGTATCCGTCAGTCTCAGTGTCCAGCAGCAGCCCTGCCTCCTTCCCAGGGGTCTCACGGGCCGTCGTTTCCGCCGCCTCCTTCCCCTCGCTCTTGAAGCGCGACTTGCCCTGTCTGGAGAGTCGCAGGGGTAGGGCCGGCCGCTGAGGCCTCTCGCTCTCTGTTTCGGCCGCCGCGTCGGGGCTGCAGGGCTCCGACGTCACTCTGGAGAACGCCTGGCTGTCCCACGGCCCTCGCTCCTCCGAGATGTGGCAGGAGTTCATTTTGGAGATGGGGGGCTGGGGAGCATCGGGGGGGTTGGCTCGGCCGCTCCTCGTCTGGCCGTGCGGGTGGTGGTGATGGTGGTGCGAGGTTTTGGAGGAGCGAAGCCTGTCGCCCCGTTGGCCCCTGTGGGGTCCCACCTTCTCTGTCTGGCCCTTGCCTTTGACGGAGGAGGCAGTGGTCGCGGCGATGGTGCCCGGGATGGAGGGGCTGGTCTTGTGCCCGCGGCCTCGCGGCTTGCCCCTGGGTTTGCGACCCAGCTGAGGCGTCTTCCAGGTGGACTTCATGGAGTGGTCCATCATGAGGCTGAGGAGGTTCTCCTCTCCCTGTAGGAGCTGGTCTGAGAGGAGGCTGGCTGTCTTCTCATGGGGTTCTCCTGCCAACGACCATTTGCTGAGCATGTTATCAGCTGTGATGTGGACTGACTGGGCCAGCCAGCTGTCAAACAGAGACCCATCCAGAGGGAAGGACTTGGAGAAACCTGGGAAGAAGACAAAGCACTGAGATGAGAGAGGAACACAAACCACAACACACAAAATGCATTAAACACACAGCACAAAATCTGATCATGAATGGACTCCTGCCATGACTACGCCTCATAAACCAAAACTTCAGTATGTTTGAAGTGGAGGAACTGGTCATTCAACTTCTGTCAGGTCAGTGGACTTGAATCAAGTTTGGTAAAAGTCCTCTGTTTCAGAGAGCTGAAGGCACATACTCTGAGTGCAGTTTGTCTGTTTTAGCCATTAAGGTCTTTCTCCGTGAAATTCAGTTGAGTGGACAACTGCGTGTAACCCCAGGATATATATCTGTCTATTCCAAAAGCCCGATAACGATACAGCAGAAAAAAAATCCCAGGAACAGCCCTCGGCATCAAGGCGAATTCGGCTGGAGAACACATGACTGGATGGTGTCAGACCATCAGACATGGAGGTCATGGGTGAAGCTAGCATGTCTTGCTGAGTCACCTCCACTTGCAGTGTACTCCTCAGAGAGAAGCTGTGTGCTCCCGGGAGCCTGTGCTCCTCTGACGCATTCAGAGAGAAGCTGTGTGCTCCTGGGAGCCTGTGCTCCTCTGACGCATTCAGAGAGAAGCTGTGTGCTCCTGGGAGCCTGTGCTCCTCTGACACATTCAGAGAGAAGCTGCGTGCTCCTGGGAGCCTGTGCTCCTCTGACACATTCAGAGAGAAGCTGTGTGCTCCTGGGAGCCTGTGCTCCTCTGACGCATTCAGAGAGAAGCTGTGTGCTCCTGGGAGCCTGTGCTCCTCTGACGCATTCAGAGAGACCGCCAGTGCTGGAATCCCTCACCAACACATCTGACAGCGGGCTGCAGCGTGTCAGTTCACATGCATGTCTTTAACACAGACGAGCTAACCAACACCACAGCCCCTCTGATTCTCCCCCAGGACCTCGGCTAGTTATCTTGGGTTGGCAAAGTCAAAACTATCATGGCAATGCCATCACAGCCCATGGGTGCATTAGTCCTGTGTCAAACACAGACCCAACAAGGTCAGAGAGAGTACAGCCCTGTGCAGCCATTAGCAGAGAATGTTAATCCACTGTGGACTACAGAACGCAGAGCGGAACTCCAGGGCCTCTGTCTGGGGTCTGAAGCAGCACCTGCTGAGTCAGGGACAGGTGAGGATTGTTGTCAAAAGTGTTATAAATAGAGTTATAAATAGAGTTATAAATAGAGTTATAAATAGCCCCCTCCCTCTGTGCAAATCTGTATCACCCCCTTAACCTGTTCACTACTTAGCCAGATGTCAGAGACAGGCACACTGTCATATCAACACATAAACACCCTCACTCCTACGCATGCCTGTCCCTCACTCCTACGCATGCCTGTCCCTCACTCCTACGCATGCCTGTCCCTCACTCCTACGCATGCCTGTCTCTCACTCCTACGCATGCCTGTCCCTCACTCCTACGCATGCCTGTCCCTCACTCCTACGCATGCCTGTCTCTCACTCCTACGCATGCCTGTCTCTCACTCCTACACATGCCTGTCTCTCACCAGCGCTGCCAGGACACTGCCAACACTGCGCCAGCAGCCTCTTCACAAAGCTCTTTCCATGACGCACTACAGCCCTGCCAGAGACTCTGTGTGTGTGTGTGTGAAAGACAGATCCAGCCATGCAGGTGTGCGGACAGAGAGAGAGAGAGAGGGAGAAAGGCAGAGAGAGAGCGAGAGAGAGCAGTGTGTTCTTGTCCTGTGGTCTGGAGGGTAAGGAATGTGCTGTTTGGTGGGCAGCCAATCTTTTGTTTGTGCAGGCCCCAGCACCAGCCAGAGGTCTGTTCTCAGGTGTAAACCATCACCTTGGCATCCCTGCTAAACAAAAAAAAAAAAAAGGGAGGGGGAGTGCCAGAAAGACAGAAAGAAGAAAAAGAGAGGGAGTGCCAGAAAGACAGAGAGGGAGAGGGAGAGGGAGAAAGACAGAAAGAAGAAAAAGAGAGGGGCAAAGGAGGCTCCCTGACGTCTGACAGACAGAGAGGGGAGGGAAAGAGAGGAGAGGTAGAGAAAAATAAAAGGACAGACAGAGAGACCCTGTATGTCTGTGAGAGAGAGACAATGAAGAAATTCAGGAACCAAACTACGTCAAGAAGAGCTCACCAGTCTTCACTTTGTTTAATATGAGGGATTTCCTGCAGGCTGTACCTCATCCTTCAGTATCATTCGCTTCTGAACTCAGAGAACAAACGGAGCCGAGTTCATGGAGTCTCAGATAAACTGAGCAGGGCCAGACAGAACCAGGCAGGACCAGAGAGAAAGACCTTGAGACAGCCAGATATATCTCAGGGATTCCACAATGATTTTTTCTGCCGGTCCGGAGTCCGCAAAGAATTTATGTTACTGGACAAATCTGAAACTTACCAGTCACGTTTCAATAACAGTCTGTGTCACTACCACAAATATAATGTCCACCCAGGTTGATGAAAGAATGACAACGACCTCAAAAGAGTTTGAGTATTTAATGACCAGTAACAATTGAGCAAAACCTCAACATTAGCCACTAAAATTTAGGCTGTTATGAAACATCTGTAACCTGTAACATCTGTAGCCTCTTTTAAAAAAGACTAGGCCTACACGGCATCAAATGTAGCCTATAGGCTACCAGGTAACATTGTGTTTTCTCCTTTTTTTTTTTCATTGCAGGAAAAAAGTCCTCTGCTTCCAACTCGAAATTACACGTGTCCAATAGAGATGTGGCGTGCGTGAAAGATTCGTTCATTTTGAGCTAATCTTTTGTATGACTCAGGAGGAACGAGTCCAAGTTCATTTTTTTCTCTAGGCTGCGCATGCGCGTCAATCAGGCTCATCTTCATTCATAAACGGGTCTTTTGGGTCCTGAGTCTCTCGTTCACTTGTCACATGGCCGCCGCTCAGGCTCCGTGTAGGAACGCCCGGGGTCTTTCGTTCATTATTCACGTGGTTACAGCGGTAACATGACCAATGCAATTATCAGTTGTGAGGACAGCCATCTAACATTAGCTGGATAGCTAACGTTAGCTATGTAGCTATTGAATGGACATTTAATTTGCCTTTCCGTTGGAACAAGTTCATACACTACGGGTCTTCAATGATCAGTCATTTCAACTGAATAATTCAGCAGGCTATGGTCCAAAGGTTGCTTAAGAGCTTAACAAAAGTGATCTAGTGTATTATACTTTACCAAGTGAAGCAAACCATGTTGCTCTTAGTGTTTGAGAATCACTCAGATGACAGCTGCAGTGCCACACTAGTTCCATTGAATGAAATGAACGAACAACTTGAAGAAAGATTTGTTCGTTTTACTGAATGAGATTCAAAGATCTGAATCAGGAAAAAGATCTGAACTTCCCATCACTAGCGTCCAATGTGTCTTTGCAGCTTGCAATGCGCATAAGCCGTGTCACTCTCTCCTCCTCCAGACGACTTCGCAACGCTGTCTTAGTTCAATTCTGCAGAGAGAAGCCCCTCTCTGCTGACAGGCTTGACAGAACACAGGCAATATTAGCCAGTGTAGCCCAGTCAGGGTACAGCTCGCTGAACTCATAAATAAGCACTTTGCAAGTAGTTGCAAAAGTTAAACTCCCATAACGGTGGAGCACCATTATCGCTGCCACTACATCTTGTCGTGCGCGCTTGGCATCAATGAGAGCCGCTGATTCCGTCATCACTTCTTGGACAAAGTTAAACTTTAAATGTCCTGTTCAGGGATAGCCTTCATTATAACTACAGTTTGTATGTTCATTCTTACCGGACATTTTGACCAAAAAGTTTTTAATTTATTGTTGTTTTTTTTTTTAACCAGGCAAAAACCGTTAATTACCAGCTAACGGAAAACCTGATCTATATATATAGTTGTAATACATTGTAATAATTATGATACCCACTATCACAGGTAAACGGGAATGAAAATGTCCTCCCTACAAACAAATCAGACATTAACACATGCCCTGCAATCCAGTTTTTGTTTAATCATAGTGACACTCAAATCATACTGGAACGGTTTACGTTAGAACTCCAGACGTTCTCTGTCCAGGCCTGTAAATTCCCTCCCTTTATAACCTGAAGGGGTCACAGGAGTGACATTCACTAAAGTGTAAAAACATAAAGGTCTCCTCTGATGCTGAGGGGATGGACTTGTTTTTTTACTGCAGCATCAGGGTTAGAGTGTGATGTGTGGTAGTGATGTGAGTGGTTAGTGTGTGATGTGTGGTAGTGATGTGAGGGGTTAGTGTGTGATGTGTGGGGTTAGTGTGTGATGTGTGGTAGTGATGTGAGGGGTTAGTGTGTGATGTGTGGGGTTAGTGTGTGATGTGTGGTAGTGATGTGTGGGGTCAGTGTGTGATGTGTGGGGTCAGTGTGTGGTGTGTGGGCTTAGTGTGTGATGTGTGGGGTTAGTGTGTGATGTGTGGGGTTAGTGTGTGGTGTGTGGGGTTAGTGTGTGGTGTGTGGGGTCAGTGTGTGGTGTGTGGGGTTAGTGTGGTGTATGGGGTTAGTGTGGTGTGCGGTAGTGATGTGTGGGGTTAGTGTGTGATGTGTGGGGTTAGTGTGGTGTGTGGGGTTAGTGTGGTGTGTGGTAGTGATGTGTGGGGTCAGTGTGTGGTGTGTGCGGTCAGTGTGTGGTTTGTGCGGTTAGTGTGTGATGTGTGGTGGTGATGTGTGGGGTTAGTGTGTGGTGTGTGGGGTTAGTGTGTGATGTGTGGGGTTAGTGTGTGATGTGTGGGGTCAGTGTGTGATGTGTGGGGTCAGTGTGTGATGTGTGGGGTCAGTGTGTGATGTGTGGTGGTGATGTGTGGGGTTAGTGTGTGGTGTGTGGGGTTAGTGTGGTGTGTGGTAGTGATGTGTGGGGTTAGTGTGATGTGTGGGGTTAGTGTGGTGTGTGGGGTTAGTGTGGTGTGTGGTAGTGATGTGTGGGGTCAGTGTGTGGTGTGTGCGGTCAGTGTGTGGTTTGTGCGGTTAGTGTGTGATGTGTGGTGGTGATGTGTGGGGTTAGTGTGTGGTGTGT